>NC_057809.1:473361680-473369137 GCF_018294505.1 Triticum aestivum | reverse complement strand
CATCGATGTACTCCTTCCTCCTATATATACCTACGTACCCCCAAACGATCAGATACACAGCCAAAAAGCTAATTCCACCGCCGCAACTTTCTGTATCCACGAGATCCCATCTTGGGGTCTGTTCTGGAGCTTTGCCGGAGGGGGCATCGATCACGGAGGGCTTCTACATCATCACCATAGCCCCTCCGATGAAGTGTGAGTAGTTTAGCTCAGACCTACGGGTCCATAGTTATTAGCTAGATGTCTTCTTCTCTCTTTTTGGATCTCAATACAATGTTCTCCCCCTCTCTTGTGGAGAACTATTCAATGTAATCTTCTTTTTGCGGTGTATTTGTTGAGACTGATGAATTGTGGGTTTATGATCAAGTCTATCTATGAAAAATATTTGAATGTTCTCTGAATTCTTTTATGTATGATTGGTTATCTTTGCAAGTCTCTTCGAATTATCAGTTTGGTTTGGCCTACTAGATTGATCTTTCTTGCAATGGGAGAAGTGCTTAGCTTTGGGTTCAATCTTGCGGTGTCCTTTCCCAGTGACAGTAGGGGCAGCAAGGCACGTATTGTATTGTTGCCATCGAGGATAACAAGATGGGGTTTTCATCATATTGCATGAGTTTATCCCTCTACATCATGTCATCTTGCTTAAGGTGTTACTCTGTTTTTAACTTAATACTCTAGATACATGCTGGATAGCGGTCGATGAGTGGAGTAATAGTAGTAGATGCAGACAGGAGTCGGTCTACTTGTCTCGGACGTGATGCCTCTATACATGATCATACCTAGATATTCTCATAACTATGCTCAATTTTGTCAATTGCTCAACAATAATTTGTTCACCCACCGTAGAATACTTATGCTCTCGAGAGAAGCCACTAGTGAAACCTATGGCCCCCGGGTGTATCTTCATCATATTAATCTCCTACTACTTAGTTATTTCCTTTTCTTTTTTACTTTGCCTTTATTTTACTTTGCATCTTTATCACAAAAAATACCAAAAATATTATCTTATCATATCTATCAGATCTCACTCTCGTAAGTGGCCATGTAGGGATTGACAACCCCTATTTGCGTTGGTTGCGAGGATTTTTTTGTTTTGTGAAGGTACGAGGGACTTGCGCATAGCCTCCTACTGGATTGATACCTTGGTTCTCAAAAACTAAGGGAAATACTTACGCTACTTTGCTGCATCTTCCCTTCCTCTTCGGGGAAAACCAATGCAGTGCTCAAGAGGTAGCAATGAACGCAGCCGGTCCTCGACGTTCCCGCCCCTTGTGTGTGTGGTTTGTGAGGCACGTGCCACATCAAGGACGTGTGTTACTTATTCAAATCACACACCACCCCTGAAAGCATATGCATGGGCCACACGCATGTAGGGGTGACCTCCCCCCTCTGGCGGTCTCTATATCGAGCACCCATCCGGTAGCCCCGGCGGTCTAGGGCATTGATCGGCACCGAGAGAGTGTAGTCCATGGTGAATAACTGCTTCTCCGTGTTAGTTCATTTCATTGTGAGATGACATACCAAGTATAGGCCCGTTCTTTGAGATAGTCTATGGGTATCGAGAGAGAATGTGTGCGGTTTGTATAGGAAGTGCGGGTCCTGTTGCTCCGTTGGCCTCGAAACTTCTTGTGCTCTCAAAGGAGGCCATCGCATGTATATGCATGGGCTATCCGGTGGCCCCTGCGGTCTAGGAATTTGACCGGCACCGAGAGAGGGGGTAGGCCATGGTCAACAACTGCTTCTTCTCATATTTATTACTTTACACTCTTTAAAGTTATCTCTCGGTGTCGCTCTAGAAAGTTGAGCGGCACCATGAGAGGGGGTACGGTCAACAACTGCTTCTTCTCATGTTTTTTCCTTTACACTCTTCAAAGTCTCTCGGTGCCGCTCTAGGAAGTTGACGGGCACCTAGAGAGGGGGTAGGCCACGGTCAACAACTGCTTCTTCTCAGGTTTTTTACTTTACACTCTTTAAAGTTCTCTCTCGGTGCCAGTCAACTTCCTAGACCGGCACCGAGAGAGAACTTTAAAGAGTGTAAAGTAAAAAACATGAGAAGTAGCAGTTGTTGACCGTGGCCTACCCCCTCTCTAGGTGCCGGTCAACTTCCTAGAGCAGTTTATAAACCATAGAGAAGTTGGAATACAGTAGGTATAACACCAATATAAATAAATAATGAGTTCATTACAGTACCTTGAAGTGGTCTTTTATTTTCTTTCGCTAACGGAGCTCACGAGATTTTCTACTTTAAGTTTTGTGTTGTGAAGTTTTCAACTTTTGGGTAAAGATTTGATGGATTATGGAACAAGGAGTGGCAAGAGCCTAAGCTTGGGGATTCCCATGGCACCCCCAAGATAATCTATGGACACCTAAAAGCCAAAGCTTGGGGATGCCCCGGAAGGCATCCCCTCTTTCGTCTACTTCTATCGGTAACTTTACTTGGAGCTATATTTTTATTCGCCACATGATATGTGTTTTCCTCGGAGCGTCTTGTATGATTTGAGTCTTTATTTGTTAATTTACCACAATCATCCTTGATGTATACACCTTTTGAGAGAGCCATACATGATTTGTAATTTGTTAGAATACTCCATGTGCTTCGCTTATATCTTTTGAGTTATATAGGTTTGCTCTAGTACTTCACTTATATCTTTTAGAGCATGGTGGTGGATTTGTTTTATAGAAACTATTGATCTCTCATGCTTCACTTAGATTATTTTGAGAGTCTTAAATAGCATGGTAATTTGCTTAAAGTCTTAATATGCTTGGTATACAAGATTAATAATAAAACTTTCTTATGAGTGTGTTGAATACTATGAGAAGTTTGATGCTTGATAATTGTTTTGAGATATGAAGATGGTGATATTAAAGTTTTGCTAGTTGATTAGTTGTGAATTTTAGAAATACTTGTGTTAAAGTTTGTGATTCCCGTAGCATGCATGTATCGTGAACCGTTATGTGATGAAGTCGGAGCATGATTTACTTTTTGATTGTCTTCCTTATGAGTGGCGGTCGGGGACGAGCGATGGTCTTTTCCTACCAATCTATTCCCCTAGGAGCATGCGCGTAATACTTTGCTTTGATAACTTGTAGATTTTTGCAATAAGTATATGAGTTCTTTATGACTAATGTTGAGTCCATGGATTATACGCACTCTCACCCTTCCACCTTTGCTAGCCTCTCTAATACCGCACACCTTTCGCCGGTATCATACACCCACCATATACCTTCCTCAAAACAGCCACCATACCTACCTATTATGGCATTTCCATAGCCATTCGTGATATATTGCCATGCAACTTTCCACCGTTCCGTTTATTATGACACACTCCATCATTGTCATATTGTTTAGCATGATCATGTAGTTGACATCGTATTTGTTGCAAAGCCACCATTCATAATTATTTCATACGTGTCACTCTTGATTCATTGCATATCCCGGTACACTGCCAGAGGCATTCATATATAGTCATATTTTGTTCTAAGTATCGAGTTGTAATTGTTGAGTTGTAAGAAAAATAAAGTGTGATCATCATCATTGTTAGAGCATTGTCCCAGTGAGGAAAGGATGATGGAGACTATGATTCACCCACAAGTCGGGATGAGACTCCGGACGAAAAAAAGAGGCCATAAAAAGGAGAGAAAAGGCCCAAATAAAAAGATGAGAGAAAAAGAGAGAAGGGACAATGTTACTATCCTTTTACCACACTTGTGCTTCAAAGTAGCACCATGATATTCATAGTAGAGAGTCTCTCATGTTATCACTTTCATATACTAGTGGGAATTTTTCATTATGGAACTTGGCTTGTATATTCCAATGATGGGCTTCCTCAAAATGCCCTAGGTCTTCATGAGCAAGCAAGTTGGATGCACACCCACTTAGTTTCTTTTTGAGCTTTCATAGACTTATAGCTCTAGTGCATCCTTTGCATGTCAATCCCTACTCACTCACATTCATATCTATTGATGGGCATCTCCATAGCCCGTTGATATGCCTACTTGATGTGAGACTATCTTCTCCCTTTTTGTCTTCTCCACAACCACCATTCTATTCCACCTATAGTGCTATGTCCAAGGCTCACGCTCATGTATTGCGTGAAGATTGAATTTTTTTGAGAATGTCAAAAGTATGAAAAAATTGCTGGGCTTGTCATCGGGGTTGTGCATGATTTAAATATTTTGTGTGGTGAAGATGGAGCATAGCCACACTATATGATTTTGCAGGGACAACTTTCTTTGGCCATGTTATTATGATAATACATAATTGCTTTGTTAGTATACTTGAAGTATTATTATTTTTATGTCAATATTAAACTTTTGTCTTGAATCTTTTGGATCTGAATATTCATACCACAATTAAGAAGAATTACATTGAAATTATGCCAAGTAGCACTCCGCATCAAAAATTCTGTTTTTATCATTTACTTACTCAAGGACGAGCCGGAATTAAGCTTGGGGATGCTTGATATGTCTCCAACGTATCTATAATTTTTGATTGCTCCATGCTATACTATCTACTGTTTTGGACATTATTGGGCTTTATTATCCACTTCTATATTATTTTTGGGACTAACCTATTAACCGGAGGCCCATCCCAGAATTGCTGTTTTTGCCTGTTTTAGGGTTTCGAAGAAAAGGAATATCAAACGGAGTCCAAATGTAATGAATCCTTCGGGAACGTGATTTTCTCAACTAACAAGACACAGGAGACTTGTACCCTATGTCAAGACACAAAAGATGAGGCCATGAGGTAGGGGGCGCGCCTACCCCCCAGGCGCGCCCTCCACCCTCGTGGGCCCCCTGTTACTCCACCGACGTACTCCTTCCTCCTATATATACCTACGTACCCCCAAACGATCAGATACACAGCCAAAAACCTAATTCCACCGCCACAACTTTCTGTATCCACGAGATCCCATCTTGGGGTCTGTTCTGGAGCTTTGCCAGAGGGGGCATCGATCACGGAGGGCTTCTACATCATCACCATAGCCCCTCCGATGAAGTGTGAGTAGTTTAGCTCAGACCTACGGGTCCATAGTTATTAGCTAGATGTCTTCTTCTCTCTTTTTGGATCTCAATACAATGTTCTCCCCCTCTCTTGTGGAGAACTATTCAATGTAATCTTCTTTTTGCGGTGTATTTGTTGAGACTGACGAATTGTGGGTTTATGATCAAGTCTATCTATGAACAATATTTGAATGTTCTCTGAATTGTTTTATGTATGATTGGTTATCTTTGCAAGTCTCTTCGAATTATCAGTTTGGTTTGGCCTACTAGATTGATTTTTCTTGCAATGGGAGAAGTGCTTAGCTTTGGGTTCAATCTTGCGGTGTCCTTTCCCAGTGACAGTAGGGGCAGCAAGGCACGTATTGTATTGTTGCCATCGAGGATAACAAGATGGGGTTTTCATCATATTGCATGAGTTTATCCCTCTACATCATGTCATCTTGCTTAAGGTGTTACTCTGTTTTTAACTTAATACTCTAGATGCATGCTGGATAGCGGTCGATGAGTGGAGTAATAGTAGTAGATGCAGACAGGAGTCGGTCTACTTGTCTCGGACGTGATGCCTCTATACATGATCATACCTAGATATTCTCATAACTATGCTCAATTCTGTCAATTGCTCAACAATAATTTGTTCACCCACCGTAGAATACTTATGCTCTCGAGAGAAGCCACTAGTGAAACCTATGGCCCCCGGGTGTATCTTCATCATATTAATCTCCTACTACTTAGTTATTTCCTTTTCTTTTTTACTTTGCCTTTATTTTACTTTGCATCTTTATCACAAAAAATACCAAAAATATTATCTTATCATATCTATCAGATATCACTCTCGTAAGTGGCCATGTAGGGATTGACAACCCCTATTTGCGTTGGTTGTGAGGATTTATTTGTTTTGTGAAGGTACGAGGGACTCGCGCGTAGCCTCCTACTGGATTGATACCTTGGTTCTCAAAAACTAAGGGAAATACTTACGCTACTTTGCTGCATCTTCCCTTCCTCTTCGGGGAAAACCAATGTAGGGCTCAAGAGGTAGCAATGAATGCAGCCGGTCCTCGACGTCCCCGCCCCTTGTGTGTGTGGTTTGTGAGGCATGTGCCACATCAAGGACGTGTGTTACTTATTCAACTCACACACCACCCCTAAAAGCATATGCATGGGCCACACGCATGTAGGGGTGACCTCCCCCCTCTGGCGGTCTCTATATCGAGAACCTATCCGGTAGCCCCGGCGGTCTAGGGCGTTGATCGGCACCGAGAGAGTGTAGTCCACGGTGAATAACTGCTTCTCCGTGTTAGTGCATGTCATCGTGAGATGACATACCAAGTCTAGGCCCGTTCTTTGAGATAGTCTATGGGTATCGAGAGAGAATGTGTGCGGTTTGTGCAGGAAGTGCGGGTCCTGTTGCTCCGTTGGCCTCGAAACTTCTTGTGCTCTCAAAGGAGGCCATCGCATGTATATGCATGGGCTATCCGGTGGCCCCTACGGTCTAAGAAGTTGGCCGACACCGAGAGAGGGGGTAGGCCATGGTCAACAACTGCTTCTTCTCATATTTATTACTTTACACTCTTTAAAGTTATCTCTCGGTGTCGCTCTAGAAAGTTGAGCGGCACCGTGAGAGGGGGTACGGTCAACAACTGCTTCTTCTCATGTTTTTTCCTTTACACTCTTCAAAGTTCTCTCTCGGTGCCGCTCTAGGAAGTTGATCGGCGCCTAGAGAGGGGGTAGGCCACGGTCAACAACTGCTTCTTCTCATGTTTTTACTTTGCACTCTTTATAGTTCCCTCTCGGTGCCGCTCTAGAAAGTTGAGCGGCACCGAGAGAGGGGGTACGGTCAACAACTGCTTCTTCTCATGTTTTTTCCTTTACACTCTTCAAAGTTCTCTCTTGGTGCCGCTCTAGGAAGTTGACCGGCACCTAGAGAGGGTGTAGGCCACGGTCAACAACTGCTTCTTCTCATGTTTTTTACTTTACACTCTTTAAAGTTCTCTCTCGGTGCCGGTCTAGGAAGTTGACCGGCACCGAGAGAGGGGGTAGGCCACGGTGAACAACTGCTTCTTCTCATGTTTTTTTACTTTACACTCTTTAAAGTTCTCTCTCGGTGCCGGTCTAGGAAGTTGACCGGCACCGAGAGAGGGGGTAGGCCACGATCAACAACTGCTTCTTCTCATGTTTATTACTTTACACTCTTTAAAGTTCTCTCTCGGTGCCGGTCTAGAAAGTTGATCGGTACCGAGAGAGGGGGTAGGCCACTGTCAACAACTGCTTCTTCTCATGTTTTTTTACTTTACACTCTTTAAATTTCTCTCTCGGTGTCATTCTAGGAAGTTGACCGGCACCGAGAGAGGGGGTAGGCCACGGTCAACAACTGCTTCTTCTCATGTTTTTTACTTTACACTCTTTAAAGTTCTCTGCCGGTCTAGGAAGTTGACCGGCACCGAGCGAGGGGGTAG
>NC_057809.1:473353956-473361518 GCF_018294505.1 Triticum aestivum | reverse complement strand
ACTTTACACTCCTTAAAGTTCTCTCTCGGTGCCGGTCTAGAAAGTTGATCGGCACCGAGAGAGGGGGTAGGCCACGGTCAACAACTGCTTCTTCTCATGTTTTTTTACTTTACAGTCTTTAAAGTTCTCTCTCGGTGTCGTTCTAGGAAGTTGACCGGCACCGAGAGAGGGGGTAGGCCACAGTCAACAACTGCTTCTTCTCATGTTTTTACTTTACACTCTTTAAAGTTCTCTGCCGGTCTAGGAATTTGACCGACACTAAGAGAGGGGGTAGGCCACGGTCAACAACAGCTTCTTCTCATGTTTTTTACTTTATACTCTTTAAAGCTGAGTTTTGAACAAATCTAACCCAAAAAGCATATAAATATATATATCTATGAGTGTATCAAAAGTCTTTTATCAAAAAAATTCATCAAAAGTCATGGAATTTTCAAACTTTGGTCGTAAAAACATGTGAAATATGAGATACAAAAAAGATAGTGCCAAACAAAAACACAAAGAGAAGGAAAATAATTAGAGCAGTGGTTACCGGGGTCGATTATCGGTTCTCGGTAATGGCCACTTTTTTCGAGGGACACTCTCGGTAAAGCATCTAACCTAGATCTCTTTCCTTCTTGTGCATTCTCGATAATATGTATTATACTTTTTTGTTGTTTTATTCCATGCTTGGCAAACAACCTTAGCACATCATAATTATCGTCTTGTGTTTTCTTTTTTAGATGGGCCTCGCCCAGTTCTAGAGACGGGCACCCCTCCGGTGGCCCCGACGGTCTAGGGTGTTCGGCACCTAGAGGGGGTAGGCCATGGGGAATAACTGCTTATTCGTGTTAGTGCATGTCATCGCAAGATGATAGACCAAGTCTAGGCTCGTTCTTTCACGGGATCACCCAGCGAAGAATCTGTCTCGCGGAGGAACGCAACCGGTCCTCGATGTTCCCACCCCATGTATGTGTGGTTTGTGAGGCACGTGCCACGTCAAGGACATGCGTTGCTTATTCAAATAGCACACCACCCCTGCATGCATATGCATGGGCCTCATGCATGTAGGGGTGCCCTCCCCCCCTCGGGCGGTCTCTATATCGAGCACCCATCCGGTAGCCCCGGCGGTCTAGGGCATTGTTCAGCACCGAGAGGGTGTAGGCCACGGTGAATAACTGCTTCTTCGTGTTAGTTCATATCATCGCGGGATGACAGACCAAGTCTAGGCCCGTTCTGTCACGGGATCACCCACCGAAGACTCTACTTGTCTCGGACGTCATGCCTCTATACATGATCATACCTAGATATTCTCATAACAATACTCAATTCTGTCAATTGCTCAACAATAATTTGTTCACCCACTGTAGAATACTTATGCTCTCGAGAGAAGCCACTAGTGAAACCTATGGCCCCCGGGTGTATCTTCATCATATTAATCTCCTACTACTTAGTTATTTCCTTTGCTTTTTTACTTTGCCTTTATTTTACTTTGCATCTTTATCACAAAAAATACCAAAAATATTATCTTATCATATCTATCAGATCTCACTCTCATAACTGGCCATGTAGGGATTGACAACCCCTATTTGTGTTAGTTGCGAGGATTTATTTGTTTTGTGAAGGTACGAGGGACTCGCGCGTAGCCTCCTACTGGATTGATACCTTGGTTCTCAAAAAATGAGGGAAATACTTACGCTACTTTGCTGCATCTTCCCTTCCTCTTCGGGGAAAACCAACACAGTGCTCAAGAGGTAGCAATGAACGCAGCCGGTCCTCGATGTTCCTGCCCCTTGTGTGTGTGGTTTGTGAGGCACGTGCCACATCAAGGACGTGTGTTTCTTATTCAAATCGCACACCACCCCTGAAAGCATATGCATGGGCCACACACATGTAGGGGTGACCTCCCCCCTCAGGCGGTCTCTATATCGAGCACCCATCCGGTAGCCCCGGCGGTCTAGGGCGTTGATCGGCATCGAGAGACTGTAGTCCATGGTGAATAACTGCTTCTCCGTGTTAGTGCATGTCATCGCGAGACGACATACCAAGTCTAGGCCCGTTCTTTGAGATAGTCTATGGGTATCGAGAGAGAATGTGTGCGGTTTGTACAGGAGGTGCGGGTCCTGTTGCTCCGTTGGCCTTGAAACTTCTTGTGCTGTCAAAGGAGGCCATCGCATGTATATGCATCGGCTATCCGGTGGCCCCTGCGGTCTAGGAAGTTGACTGGCACCGAGAGAGGGGGCAGGCCACGGTCAACAACTGCTTCTTCTCATGTTTATTACTTTACACTCTTTAAAGTTCTCTCTCGGTGCCGGTCTAGAAATTTGACCGGCACCGAGGGAGGGGGTAGGACACGGTCAACAACTGCTTCTTCTCATGTTTTTTCCTTTACACTCTTTAAAGTTCTCTCTCGGTGCCATTCTAGGAAGTTGACCGGCAACGAGAGAGGGGTTAGGCCACGGTCAACAACTGCTTCTTCTCTTGTTTTTTACTTTACACTCTATAAAGTTCTTTCTCGGTGCCGGTCTAGGAAGTTGACCGGCACTGAGAGAGGGGGTAGGCCACAGTCAACAACTGCTTCTTCTCATGTTTTTTACTTTACAATCTTTAAAGTTGAGTTTTGAACAAATCTAACCCAAAAAGCATATGAGTGCATCAAAAGTCTTTATCGAAAAAATTCATCAAAAGTCATGGAATTTTCAAACTTTGGTCATAAAAATATATGAAATATGAGATACAAAAAATGTAGTGCCAAACAAAAGAACAAAGAGAAGGAAAAAAATTGGAGCAGTGGTTACCGAGGGACTATTATCGGCTCTCGGTAATGGCCACTTTTTCTGAGAGACACTCTCGGTAAAGCATCTAACCTAGATCTCTTTCCTTCTTGTGCATTCTCGGTAATACGTATTATACTTTTTTTGTTGTTTTCTTCCATGCTTGGCAAACAACCTTAGCACATCATAATTACCGTCTTGTGTTTGATGTCTACTACACAACATTCTTCTTGTAGACGTTGTTGGGCCTCCAAGTGCAGAAGTTTGTAGGACAGTAGCAAATTTCCGTCAAGTGGATGACCTAAGGTTTATCAATCCGTGGGAGGCGTAGGATGAAGATGGTCTCTCTCAAACAACCCTGCGACCAAATAGCAAAGAGTCTCTTGTGTCCCCAACACACCCAATACAATGGTAAATTGTATAGGTGCACTAGTTCGGCAAGAGATGGTGATACAAGTGCAATATGGATGGTAGATAAAGGTTTTTGTAATCTGAAAATATAAAAACATCAAGTTAGCAAGTGGTAAAAGTGAGCGTAAACGGTATTGCAATGCTAGGAAACAAGGCCTAGGGTTCATACTTTCACTAGTGCAAGTTCTCTCAACAATAATAACATAATTGGATTATATAACTATCCCTCAACATGCCACAAAGAGCCACTCGAAAGTCACTACTAGCGAAGAACAAACGAAGAGATTATTGTAGGGTACGAAACCACCTCAAAGTTATCCCTTCTGATCGATCTATTCAAGAGTCCGTAGTAAAATAACACAAAGCTATTCTTTCCGTTCAATCTATCCTAGAGTTCGTACTAGAATAACACCGTAAGACACAAATCAACCAAAACCCTAATGTCACCTAGATACTCCAATGTCACCTCAAGTATCCGTGGGCATGATTATACGATATGCATCACACAATCTCAGATTCATCTATTCAACCAACACAAAGAACTTTAAATAGTGCCCCACAGTTTCTACCTGAGAGTCAAGATGAAAACGTGTGCCAACCCCTATGCATAAGGTCACGAGGTCACGGAACTCGCAAGTTGATCACCAAGACATACATCAAGTGGATCACGTGATATCCCATTGTCACCACGGATAACCACATGCAAGACATACATCAAGTGTTCTCAAATCCTTAAAGACTCAATCCGATAAGATAACTTCAAAGGGAAAACTCAATCCATTACAAGAGAGTAGAGGGGGAGAAACATCATAAGATCCAACTATAATAGCAAAGCTCGCGATACATCAAGATCGTGTCGAATCAAGAACAGGAGAGAGAGAGAGAGAGAGAGAGAGATCAAACACATAGTTACTGGTACATATCCTCAGCCCTGAGGGTGAACTACTCCCTCCTCTTCATGGAGAGCCCTGTGATAATGAAGATGGCCACCGGAGAGGGATTCCCCCCTCCGGCAGGGTGCCGGAACGGGTCTTGATTGGTTTTTGGTGGCTACTGAAGCTTGCGACGGCGGAACTCCCGATCTAGGTTATGTTCTAGAAGTTTGAGTATATATATAAGAGGTGTTGCGTCGGGGACAAGTCAGGGGGGTCTCCAAGGCAGCCACGAGGTAGGGGGCATGCCCGGGGGGGTAGGGCGCGCCCCCACCCTCGTGGGTGCCTCGGGACTCTTCTGGCCCATCTCTTATACTCCATAGGCTTCTTCTGGTCCAAAAATTATCTTCGTGAATTTTCAAGTCAATTGGACTCCTTTTGGTTTTCCTTTTCTGCAATAGTCAAAAACAAGGAAAAAACAGAAACTGGCACTAGGCTCTAGGTCAATAGGTTAGTCCTAAAAATCATATAAAATAGCATATAAATGCATATAAAACATCCAAGATTGATAATATAATAGCATGGAACAATAAAAAATTGTAGATACATTGGAGACGTATCAAGCATCCCCAAGCTTAATTCCTTCTCGTCCTCGAGTAGGTAAATGATAAAAACAAAAATTTTGATGTGGAATGCTACCTAACATAATTTTCAATGTAATTTTCTTTATTGTGGCATGAATATTCAGATCCAAAAGATTCAAGACAAAAGTTTAATATTGACATAAAAATAATAATACTTCAAGCATACTAACCAAGCAATTATGTCTTCTGAAAATAACATAGCCAAAGAAAGCTCATCCCTACAGAATCATATAGTTTGGCCATGCTTCATTTTCGTCACACAAAATGCTCCCATCATGCACAACCTCGATGACAATCCAAGCAATTGTTTCATACTTTAGTATTCTCAAACTTTTTCAACTTTCACGCAATACATGAGCGCGAGCCATGGACATATCACTATGGGTGGAATAGAATATGATGATGGAGGTTGTGTGGAGAAGACAAGAAGGGAGAAAGTCTCACATTGACGTGGCTAATCAACGGGCTATGGAGATGCCCATCAATTGATGTCAATGTGAGGAGTAGGGATTGCCATGCAACGGATGCACTAGATCTATAAATGTATGAAAGCTCAACAAAAGAAACTAAGTGGGTGTGCATCCAACTTCCTTGCTCATGAAGACCTAGGACATTTGAGGAAGCCCATTGTTGGAATATACAAGCCAAGTTCTTTAATGAAAATTCCCACTAGTATATGAAAGTGACAGAATAAGAGACTCTCTATCATGAAGACCATGATGCTACTTTGAAGAACAAGTGTGGTAAAAGGATAGTAGCATTGCCCCTTCTCTCTTTTTCTCTTTTTTTTTGTTTTTTGGGCCTTTCTCTTTTTTCCTTTTTTTTATTTTTTTCCTCACACGGGACAATGCTCTAATAATGATGATCATCAGACTTCTATTTATTTACAACTCAAGGATTACAACTCGATACTTAGAACAAAATATGACTCTCACTAGTAGAAAAAGGGTCAAATGTGAAGCACATTAGTGCTGGTTTGAATTTGAGCCGGCACTAATGTGACCATTAGTGCCGGTTCCAACGGCTAGGCGGGCGGACATCACTAGTACCGGTTCGTGGGCAACCTTTAGTACCGGTTCATGCCACGAACCGGTACTAATGAGGCCAGTGCAGTTGTGGTCAGGCTGGGGCCCCCACGAAGACCTTTAGTACCGGTTCATGGCATGAACCGGTACTAGAGTTTCTTAGTAAGCTTATTTTTAGTACCACCTCACCAAGGCAGAGGCAGTGTGAGCGGTTTATAAGCCGTGAGTGCAGAGACAATGACGAAGGGGCGCAATGTTCACCTGCACGTTGATTAGCTTCAAGCCTTTCAAAATAGCATAGATTGCACTAAGCTATGTGCAGTGCAGTCTACACTATTCCAAAAGGCTTGAAGCAAATTAACCAGCATTGCACCTCTTTTTTATTTTTAATAACTTATTTGAACTCCAGACTTCTTGTGTGTTCAGTATGCAACATTCAAAGCGACGTCATCAATTTCAAACATGTCCTGACATCATTTGCTGTTTTTGAGTCATTTACCTAATTGTTTAGAGAGCTAAATGACCGTGAAATTGAAAATCACTACAAAATGAACTGTGAAAATGTTGAAACTTCGCATGGTATCATAATTTCACCCACATAGCATGTGCGAAAGAGTAGAGAGGGTCACGGCAAAAACTGGACGCACTTCGTGTACAAACTGGACAATCTTTTTCGGAGTATCAGGGTTTCGGACGAGAACTCATCTGTTACATGGGCACTTCAATGTTTTTTAAACTTATTTGAACTCCGGACTTCTTGTGTGTTCAGTATGCAGAATTCAAAGCGACGTCATCAATTTCCAACATGTTTTGACATCATTTGCTGTTTTTCAGTCATTTACCTAATTGTTTAGAGAGCTAAATGACCGTGAAATTGAAAATCACTACAAAATGAACTGTGAAAATGTTGAAACTTGGCATGGTATCATCATTTCACCCGCATAACATGTGCGAAAGAGTAGAGAGGGTCACAGCAAAAACTGGACGCACTTCGTGTACAAACTGGAAAAATCTCTTTCGTAGTATCAGGGTTTTGGACGAGAACTCATCTGTTACAGCGACACTTCATTTTTTTAAACTTATTATAACTCCAGACTTTTTGTGCATTCATTATGCACCATTCAAAGCCATGCCATCAACTTTCAACCATCAACTTGGCATGGTATATAAAAATAAATGAATAGAAGAAAATAAATAAAGCAGAAAAGAAAAAAGCAGAAAAGAAAAAAACTATAGCAGAAAAGAAAAAACTATATAAAAAACTACTTAGAAATAAATATAAGAAAATAAATATAGCATAAAAGAAAAAACTACTCAGAAATAAATAGAAGAAAAAATAAAGCAGAAAAGAAAAAATATATAAAAAATTTGGGGCGCTGCCCTGTGGGCCTGCTAGACCACGGACGTGCAATTTCAGGCCCAGCTGACTCACAAGGCAGCGCGCCGTAGTTAGGCCCAGAAGCCTGCTTTATAGAGGAGTTTGAAAGGGCAGCCGCGGCTGGGTTAATAAACCAGTGCGGCTACCCTTCGCCCAGTGAGGTGGGACTTAACTTTGTGCACCGCGGGTGGCAGCGCACAACCTTTAGTACCAGTTGGTGGCTCCAACCGGTACTAAAGGGTGCTCTTCCCGCCTCTTGGCCTGGCCAAAGTTGGCCTTTAGTACCGGTTGGTGGCTCCAACCGGTACTAAAGGCCCATCCTATATAAGAAAACACTTTAAAAATTTCAGTTTCTTATCTGCTTCTTCTCCTCTGTCCCGTCGCCCGCCGCCCCCATCGCTGCCCCCTTCGACGCCCCCGTCGCCACCCCTCGTAGACGCCCCCCGTCGCCGCCCCGTCCCCGTCCCCGTCGTCGCCGCCCC
>NC_057809.1:473249942-473353140 GCF_018294505.1 Triticum aestivum | reverse complement strand
GTTTCACCTATATATGAACATATGTTGGATATTAATGTCAAATGTTAGATGAATTAGATATAAATTATATGTTAGATATATATTTAATTGAGTTATATGAGATTTGATTATCTAATTAACATTTTATTATAGAACTAGCTACCTTATTTTTAGTAAGAAAATGTCAGGACCCCGACTCAATGACACATTGATCTAGCATGTAACACCTCATATCACTTTGCGGCCTCACGCACGGTATTCCCACGGGTGTCGCCTTACCTTTGCCCGGGACCGTTTGCGCCTTTTGGCACACGTATATGACAGTGTCGCTAGCATCCATATGATAAGGAGCCCGGGCTGACATGGCTAGTCGTAAACCCAAAGTGGCACAAACTTACAGGGACAGGCATCCATGACCCAGCATTGAACGTGTCGGTCATCAGCGAGTGAACCCAGGCTGTAGCACTGGGCTAGCAGGACTCCGGTGAACCGGGCTATAGCGGGCTAACAGGACTCCGGTATTCATCGCGTGACATTTCCCCGAAGGGACAGACACAGGAACGAAGAAGGACACATGCCGGCCAGCCTAAGTGTTCCGGAGCAGTAGCAAGCTACCATGGCTCAGTGGAAACACTAGGAGATATTTCCCGGTAAGAGAGGCTACTAAAGATAAACAACTAGATGGTCAGATCCCACACATACCAAGCATTTCAATAACATACACACAATATGCTCGATATGTGCAAATACAACATGGCATCACAACATGACTCTACGACTCAAGTAATTTATTCATTAGGCTCCGAGGAGCGAGATATTACAAACATGGGTCTCATGACCCAACAATCAGAGCATACAAGTCAAAGCACAAGCGGAAGCTATCATGTCTGAGTACAGACATCTATAAATGAAAAAGGCTGAGAAGCCTGACTATCTATTAGATCCTGCCGAGGGCACAAGATCGTAGCTGAGGTATCAAGCTAAACGTCGAAGTCCACGTGGAACTACTAGCGAGACCGAAGTCTCTCTGCAAAACATAAAATAGGCAAACGTGAGTACAAATGTACCCAGCAAGACTTACATCAGAGCTAACTACATATGCATCATTATCAACAAAGGGGATGGTGGAGTTTAACTGCAGCAAGCCAGCTTTGACTCAGTGGCTAACCTAAACTATGATTGCAAGTAACTCTTCAGGTGGCGCACACGAGTCCACATATTCACCATATCAATACACCACTATGGATCCGCTCCCGTCTCCCTACGAGAACGCCATCCATAGCACTCACGCTTATCTTGCGTATTTTAGAGTATCCACTTTCACTTGTCTATGAACTGATATAAGCAATCCAGAAGTCCTTTTCCGCGGACACGGCTATTCGAATAGATTAGGTTAACCCTGCGGGGGTGTACTTCTTCATACACGCTCTCACCACTTACCGTCGTTTACACGACATGTACTCGGCAACCTTCAAGTGGAAGCCCAACGTGGGTGTCGGCCACGACCTACCTAATCACCTAAGTCTCTAGTCTAGGTTTATCGCCTATTCGGGTTCCATCCATGAGGAGATCCGGCCGGAGTTTCGCTCACAGCCCCAAACGATGTGAACAGGGTTCCCGAGACACCAAACGGGCGCCCGGTACACCGTGCCATGTGCCTACCGCATCACAGCCCACCCCTACGGTCAGTGCTGCCCACGGCCTCCAGCATACTACAAACACCAGAAACTACTTGCAACTCCTGGACAGAGGACAAGGGTGATGAAGAAGCCGAGAGGGTCCATTGGTTTCGGGCCCAATGCGTGGTAGTAGCTGAATCATGGATCACAAACACAGAACTCAGTTCCTGAGGACGGCTTCAATGAGACAACCCACCATGTACTCCTACATGGCCTCTCACCGCTACCTTTACCAAATCGTATTCACACGCTTAGCTCACACACAGTAGGACATGTTCACACACCTCTGATTCATCGCCGATGAATCAGACCTGACTCAACTCTAAGCAGTAGCAGGCATGACAAACAAGTAAGAATGAGTAGGCACAACAGGGCTCAAATAACTCCTACTCATGCTAGTGGGTTTCATCTATTTACTGTGACAATGACAGGTCATGCAGAGGATAAAGGGGTTCAACTACCGCAGCAAGTAACAGAAGAATCGGTGTTGACCTAATGCATTAAAAGAGAGCAGGAGCGAGAGAGTAGGATTGTATCGGAATGAACAAGGGGGTTTTGCTTGCCTGGCACTTCTGAAGATAACATTGAGTCTTCATCAGTGTCAACGATCACATCATCGGTATCACGTCTATCGAGAGGGGACAAATACCGGCAACACAGAAGGGAACACAATCAATGCAATGCACAATATGATGCATGATCATGACATGGAAAAATGAATGTGTTTTGGGCTAATGCAACTAGCAACAGATTAAATGAAGTTGGTTTGAATACAAGATTCAAATTCAAACTCCATATGTGATTATTCAAATGACATTTAATTGATTTGTGCTAAACAGCAGCTACAAGTTGTTCTAACATGCATGAAAATGGTACAGATGGATTCCTTGAATTTTTCTGATAATTTTTCATATATAAATTATTTAATTTGGAGTTACGGTTGAATTTCTATGAATTTTAGAAGTTTATACCATTTTCTGGATTTTCTGATTTATTTTAAATCCAGAAAATCATTTAATGCGTCAGCATGACATCACCTTGACGTCACAGGTCAACAGGGGCTGGTCTGGTCAAACCTGACGTGTGGGGACCACACGTCAGTGACACAGTTAACTAACCTAAGTTTAATTAGAGCCTGGGCCCGCATGTCAGTGTCCTATCTACTTAACTAAGTTAGTTAACACTAACTTAACCTGGTACTAATTAAACAGGGGGGCTGGGCCCACACGTCAGTCCAACGAGGTCAAAGGGTCAAACCCCCTGGTCGGCGGGGTCAACTCGCCGGCGTTTAGCCGCCGGCGAGGCTAAACGCGGCGGTGCAGGTGCGGGTTTCACGTACAGGGTACCGTTCGGGGCGCCGTTGGGCTCTATGGATAGCTGGGAGTGGGCCGCGGCGAGTGGTGCAGGTAGTTGGGTTCGGGGTCGCCGGAAAAGGCGCCGGCGACGTGTTTGGCGGCGGCCGGAGCTCGGGTTTGCACGGGCGCGGCGAGGCAGCGCACAAGGAGCTCAACCAAGGGCATGGACGGCGTCGTGGGGTCACCAGGAGCACGTCTGTGCCATTGGGCGAGTAAGCGAAGCTCGGGAGCACGTGGCTCAACGTCCATGGCGGCGGCGGCTTCGGTCGTCGGTGAACTAGGAGCCACGGTGTGAAAACAGGACAACAGAGAGGGGGGTTCGAGGGAGAGGCTTACGACGGTTGCAACGGTGCGGACGACGAGCTCGGGGAAGGCCGGAGCTGAGCGGGGCGGCGAGGTCGATCTCCAGCGGCCGAGGAGGGGAAAAGCCTCGGTGGCGGCGTTGCAGCGTGTCCGGAGCCTCGTGGGTCGTCGAGGAGGTAGGGGACGTCGAGACGGAGCTCGCTGGCACGGCGAGGGGTCGAGGGGGAGGCAGTGGCTACGCAGGCGATGAGCGGCGGCGACGGGCTCCGCTCGGTGAGGAGAATAGAGGAGGGGGGAAGAGTGTTCGGGGAAGAGAGAGGGAGCAGCGAGGGAGGAAGAGGAGCGAGGGGACACGAGGCGTCGTCGTGGCGTCGCTAGGGAGGCCGGGGGAAGCAGGAGGTGGCCGGGGCATCGCCAGCGCTCGCCACCGAGCAGCTTCGGTGCGAGGGGAGGAAGACGACAGGAGAAGGGGGGCCAGGTGGGCTGGGCCGCGCAGGTGGGCTGCACAGTGTTGGGCTGTGGGTGGCTGCCAGGTAAGCTGAGGTAAGTTCTCTCTCTGCTTTTATTTATTGTTTTCTATTTTGTTCTGTTTTGTTTTGGTTTAGTAAAATACTAAACCATTTTATAAAATCCTGAAAATAATTATGTGGCTAGAACTAAAATATACTAAACCACATAAAATGTTCCAGAATTATTGGACATATATTAATTATATATAATATATATATCCAATGCAAATATTTATGCATTAATTCCAAATGCCCAGAATAAATACTTATGGGCTCCTAAAAATATTGGTTTGATTTTTATCTCTGTCCAATATTTTCAGAGAGCAACATGAGCATTTTCTTGGACCCTTTTGGAGCAATTTTTATTTGGGTCATTTCCAAAAAATGATTCTGAGGGTTTCACAAATCCCCATTTCAAATTTAAATGGAATTTAAACATGATGCACACACTAGGCAGCACCAGAAGCTAGGGATGTGACAACTCACCCCCACTAAACAAGAATCTCGTCTCGAGATTCAAGCGTAGAGTAAGGTGAAAGGGGAACACAAACTAGCATAATTTTCACGATCCATGTTGCACTTCAAATGAACGTTGATTCAAACACCATCTTTGTCTCGTCATCTTGTTCTGAGAACTCCAGTTATTATGACAAGAAGAGGAAAGGAAAACTCTAGAAGGATCGATCTTCTCGAAGGTCGAACAACTCAGGATTAACTCCCGGAATGAGACATAGCATCATCTCTCGAGCTGAGAGACGAAGCATACCTCTAGGGGGATGGAGTGGAGCAGGTGACGAGGTTCACTAGGTAGACAACAATTCCAGACTTAAGAATGTGGTGATCGGTTGTCAACGTAGCGAGGAGTTGAATTGCCATGATACCACGACGAAACATCCTGGAGGAGGGTGATTCGTAGATTATTATCTTAAGTGTCAAAAAGAATTACCTTTGATACAGAGATCATTGAAAACTCTTCATACCAGCCTAAGGCAATTCACAACGATCGTTTGGAGGGGGTCGGTAGAATGGCATACTCGGACTTGGATGATGTGGATTACCTTGTTGAAGACAACATAATGGATGAATTTGCTTATCACCGGAAATGGAAGAGACCCATGGTAGAATGGCACAATGGCGGTGCAAGCTGGGAACAGAATGCAAATGCTGGGAATGATTCTGGTAACTGGGGAAGAACCCAACAATAGGGAGTGAATTCACTGTTTGAATAGGTCATAGCATTGCCGAGGAAACTGAGAGCAAACCCAGTTAGTGCCGATGATAACACGTAGCGCTTGTGCGTGCTCTCAAGAACTTGAGCATTTCCATATTCATCAAGGTTTTACCAACATCCGTGTCAAGGATGCTGACAACACAACATACTACCATGATGAATAGCGATGGACGATGCAGATGCGAAGGAGGATAACACTTTCTCAGATTTCACCTTAGCGAGGCCAAGCAAATAAAATCTGGATGATCGACCGAGAGACATTTAGCACTCCGCTTCTAATGTTCTCCTTGATGTGCTAGCGTAACCCATTCATAGATATGGTTTGATATCTAGAACATCAAGTAAAGGTCAGACTTCGGGAGCACAAGAATCCATAAGGAACAACTAGGGAGGTAAATCCTACGAAATCCTTATGGGGAGGTGGCCAACTTCTTCAATCAAGATACTACAATAATAGGTCTTTCGGCTGGGTGGTGCTGGCCACGACATCCACTTTACCAGTTATCGAGGAACCAATATTATAGTTCTTGGGGAAATGTTCCAACCATCATATCTGCCTAAGATTCAGATCTGGTTGGTGTCAGGATATTTCAGACTCATCGAGTCTAGGAAGAAGAATGAAAGTTTGCAACAAAAATCGACGAGATGACGTTGCGGGATTCTCGGGAGATGAACTACGATAGCAAGCTCCAAAACATGAGCTGGTTCTGCTACAAACATGTGAACACGTTGTCCCAGACAAGCATGCCCACATGGTAGTCTTACAATAAAACACTACCGAGTTCTGATTGGGAACCATCAGCGAGGATATCGAAGTTTTGTACAAATCCGTCTGGTACCTTCGGGACTAGCACTTAGAACTTATTAATCTTGAACAAATCAATCAGTGGTTTGGTGTGCTAGGGACACATATAGAATGGAGGTTGCAAGTCTCCAGACCACAGAATACTTCGCACGTATGCATGACTGATTTGGGATGATTCCAAAGGAAACAACATTGACTTTCTCGAATCCACGGCGGCAACTTGCATCAAATGCACATGAACTGGAGGAAGTCACTTCTTACATCCGAACATATGCTTCATGAACTAGCATGAAGAAATGCTTTCAAAAGTTTCCAACACTAGCTTAATGTTCAACAAATCATGGAGGGGATAAGGATGTTGTCAATGGGCTCAACAACAATTCATCCGGGTTTCCTTTTAAAAGGAATTCCATAGTTAAGTGAACACAGTGATAGCATTGGTCAGACCAAAGATGTAATGGTGTATGCTCGAGGGATCAACCACGAATAAGACAACATTACGAGCATCGTCGGTACTGATTTGATTTGACGATAGCCCACACTCAATTCAAAGGATTGATAAGACAGTAGGTCCAGCAACTGATCACAGGGACCAATCGATGAAGATATCATCTTTCTTCAACACACACTACACGAGGATATCCCTTTGGAACGAACTAAGTCAGGCAAGCTTTTATCTTCCATCTCTCGAAGTTGTTGTCTAGCTTAACCAACTAGCTCAGGGATATCTAACACCGATTCTTGGAGAGAAAGTGGTTCACAAGAAACCAACTTGATCACGAGCTCAACATAACAGTCAGGTGACAGCCTGGTGATACTTTCGAGAAGATATTCGGAAAATCACGAACCACCGATATTTTACTAAGCTCGAGAACAATCTCGCTTTTGAGGGCAAGACGATATGATCTAATGAGTGAGGACTTGACAAAATCCTAACTCATCAATCGAAGTGTGCACCAGGAAGATGGACAAGGTAGCACGATCAATCTTAGAAGGATGATTCAAAAACCAACACGCTAAGAATGAAATTATTGTCCTTTAACTACCAAGCAACGAGGTTGCTGGGAGTATTGATTTCACACACCACGATCCACTTGTCGGCATTCCGGTTACAATAACACAGGAACCGAGGAATGAACAGTGATGGCAAGAAGTATCACTGTACCAAGAGTTCATGGGATGGTGTGCAATTTCTATAACAATCCCGATATAAAGATGGTAATACTCCAAGGTAGAACAGAGCAAAAGCTGAATTGGCATTTTGATCTGCGGAGCACAACTTCTTTGACCCGATCCTGGATATGGATGAGGTACTGGAGTTTGTTTCTCCAAGTCATTCAGGACAGAATGGCTTGACGGACCACAAGAGTAATAGGCCTCGATACACGAATGCACGCATACTCTTGACTATCAATTGACAGACGAAGGTCAGTAGACAACTAAAGCGGGACAACTCAAAGGAACATATAACTTTCTGAGTTGTGGATGCATAGATTAGTATGTCGAATCAGGTTCAACAGGTTTCTTCCGGATAATCCATGCGGAAAGGTGGAACTGGCAGAGTCATAACATAGAATCGAGAACTCATCAAGAGTTATGCTTGTGATCTTTTGGTTCAAAGAACTTCTGCCATAAACGGTTCATAGTATTTGGAAGAAGGAAAAATACCATGGACCTCGAGGACTAATGCAAAAGTTACTAATATCCTAAAGGAACTAGCAAACCCTATCAACATGAAGTAAGTAGAGTGAATCTCGGGTTCAAAACCCAGGAGTAGAATACCTACTCCTAAGTAGCATCACGGGACGCTTTCGAGAATGATGGCCAGAATCATCACACTGGGAACACAAATCATGGCTAAATTACTAGATGATCCCCTAAGACACCTAGGGTCATAATAATATCTCCAACATATATGTCAAGGTAACGGAGTACCTCAACTCACTGATTAGTGTGGTTAATCTGGCCCATGGGAACATTGAAACGGGAAGAAAGGATTTGCAAATGCATCAGACTACTTAGAAACCTGGGATGACTCGGACAGCATAACGGCTGTAAATGCTCAGAAAAGATTTGAGACATTCACAAAAATGGTGGCATAACCACTCAGAAGCACAATATCAAGGTTTCGAGATCAACAATTAACATACGGAAGTAGTAGGAACTGAACTGAGACTTAAATCCAACAATCTTATAAGTCCACTGATTAGTAACACGTGATCCTAATAGAAAGAAGAGATAGCCTAGTTCTTAATCCCCGTAGAAGAGAAGATGATGACTCAGATCAGAAGGCCATGAGGTATAAGGAGTAAAAAGAGCCTTACGTTCCATCCCACAATCAATTCCCTTATATAACTAAAGAATTTCTAGACTCAACTTCGACCAGTTTGGCTTGGTAATCCTACAGGCAGTCAAGCTCTGATACCAACACTGTCAGGACCTCGACTCAATGCCACATTGATCTAGCATGTAACACCTCATATCACTTTGCGGCCTCACGCACGGTATTCCCACGGGTGTCACCTTACCTTTGCCCGGGACCGTTTGCGCCTTTTGGCACACGTATATGACAGTGTCGCTAGCATCCATATGATAAGGAGCCCGGGCTGACATGGCTAGTCGTAAACCCAAAGTGGCACAAACTTACAGGGACAGGCATCCATGACCCAGCATCGAACGTGTCGGTCATCAGCGAGTGAACCCAGGCTGTAGCACTGGGCTAGCAGGACTCCGGTGAACCGGGCTGTAGCGGGCTAACAGGACTCCGGTATTCATCGCGTGACATTTCCCCGAAGGGACAGACACAGGAACGAAGAAGGACACATGCCGGCCAGCCTAAGTGTTCTGGAGCAGTAGCAAGCTACCATGGCTCAGTGGAAACACTAGGAGACATTTCCCGGTAAGAGAGGCTACTAAAGATAAACAACTAGGTGGTCAGATCCCACACATACCAAGCATTTCAATAACATACACACAATATGCTCGATATGTGCAAATACAACATGGCATCACAACATGACTCTACGACTCAAGTAATTTATTCATTAGGCTCCGAGGAGCGAGATATTACAAACATGGGTCTCATGACCCAACAATCAGAGCATACAAGTCAAAGCACAAGCGGAAGCTATCATGTCTGAGTACAGACATCTATAAATGAAAAAGGCTGAGAAGCCTGACTATCTATTAGATCCTGCCGAGGGCACAAGATCGTAGCTGAGGTATCAAGCTAAACGTCGAAGTCCACGTGGAACTACTAGCGAGACCGAAGTCTCTCTGCAAAACATAAAATAGGCAAACGTGAGTACAAATGTACCCAACAAGACTTACATCAGAGCTAACTACATATGCATCATTATCAACAAAGGGGATGGTAGAGTTTAACTGCAGCAAGCCAGCTTTGACTCAGTGGCTAACCTAAACTATGATTGCAAGTAACTCTTCAGGTGGCGCACACGAGTCCACATATTCACCATATCAATACACCACTATGGATCCGCTCCCGTCTCCCTACGAGAACGCCATCCATAACACTCACGCTTATCTTGCGTATTTTAGAGTATCCACTTTCACTTGTCTATGAACTGATATAAGCAATCCAGAAGTCCTTTTCCGCGGACACGGCTATTCGAATAGATTAGGTTAACCCTGCAGGGGTGTACTTCTTCATACACGCTCTCACCACTTACCGTCGTTTACACGACATGTACTCGGCAACCTTCAAGCGGAAGCCCAACGTGGGTGTCGGCCACGACCTACCTAATCACCTAAGTCTCTAGTCTAGGTTTATCGCCTATTCGGGTTCCATCCATGAGGAGATCCGGCCGGAGTTTCGCTCACAGCCCCAAACGATGTGAACAGGGTTCCCGAGACACCAAACGGGCGCCCGGTACACCGTGCCACATGCCTACCGCATCACAGCCCACCCCTACGGTCAGCGCTGCCCACGGCCTCCAGCATACTACAAACACCAGAAACTACTTGCAACTCCTGGACAGAGGACAAGGGTGATCAAGAAGCCGAGAGGGTCCATTGGTTTCGGGCCCAATGCGTGGTAGTAGCTGAATCATGGATCACAAACACAGAACTCAGTTCCTGAGGACGGCTTCAATGAGACAACCCACCTTGTACTCCTACATGGCCTCTCACCGCTACCTTTACCAAATCGTATTCACACGCTTAGCTCACACACAGTAGGACATGTTCACACACCTCTGATTCATCCCCGATGAATCAGACCTGACTCAACTCTAAGCAGTAGCAGGCATGACAAACAAGCAAGAATGAGTAGGCACAACAGGGCTCAAACAACTCCTACTCATGCTAGTGGGTTTCATCTATTTACTGTGACAATGACAGGTCATGCAGAGGATAAAGGGGTTCAGCTACCGCAGCAAGTAACAGATGAATCGGTGTTGACCTAATGCATTAAAAGAGAGCAGGAGCGAGAGAGTAGGATTGTATCGGAATGAACAAGGGGGTTTTGCTTGCCTGGCACTTCTGAAGATAACATTGAGTCTTCATCAGTGTCAACGATCACATCATCGGTATCACGTCTATCGAGAGGGGACAAATACCGGCAACACAGAAGGGAACACAATCAATGCAATGCACAATATGATGCATGATCATGACATGGCAAAATGAATGTGTTTTGGGCTAATGCAACTAGCAACAGATTAAATGAAGTTGGTTTGAATACAAGATTCAAATTCAAACTCCATATGTGATTATTCAAATGCCATTTAATTGATTTGTGCTAAACAGCAGCTATAAGTTGTTCTAACATGCATGAAAATGGTATAGATGGATTCCTTGAATTTTTCTGATAATTTTTCATATATAAATTATTTAATTTGGAGTTACGGTTGAATTTCTATGAATTTTAGAAGTTTATACCATTTTCTGGATTTTCTGATTTATTTTAAATCCAGAAAATCATTTAATGCATCAGCATGACATCACCTTGACGTCACAGGTCAACAGGGGCTGGTCCGGTCAAACCTGACGTGTGGGGACCACACGTCAGTGACACAGTTAACTAACCTAAGTTTAATTAGAGCCTGGGCCCGCATGTCAGTGTCCTATCTACTTAACTAAGTTAGTTAACACTAACTTAACCTGGTACTAATTAAACAGGGGGGCTGGGCCCACACGTCAGTCCGGCGAGGTCAAAGGGTCAAACCCCCTGGTCGGCGGGGTCAACTCGCCGGCGTTTAGCCGCCGGCGAGGCTAAACGCGGCGGTGCAGGTGCGGGTTTCACGTACAGGGTACCGTTCGGGGCGCCGTTGGGCTCTATGGATAGCTGGGAGTGGGCCGCGGCGAGTGGTGCAGGTAGTTGGGTTCGGGGTCGCCGGAAAAGGCGCCGGCGACGTGTTTGGCGGCGGCCGGAGCTCGGGTTTGCACGGGCGCGGCGAGGCAGCGCACAAGAAGCTCAACCAAGGGCATGGACGGCGTCGTGGGGTCACCAGGAGCACGTCTGTGCCATTGGGCGAGTAAGCGAAGCTCGGGAGCGCGTGGCTCAACGTCCATGGCGGCGGCGGCTTCGGTCGTCGGTGAACTAGGAGCCACGGTGTGAAAACAGGACAACGGAGAGGGGGGTTCGAGGGAGAGGCTTACGACGGTTGCAACGGTGCGGACGACGAGCTCGGGGAAGGCCGGAGCTGAGCGGGGCGGCGAGGTCGATCTCCGGCGGCCGAGGAGGGGAAAAGCCTCGGTGGCGGCGTTGCAGCGTGTCCGGGGCCTCGTGGGTCGTCGAGGAGGTAGGGGACGTCGAGACGGAGCTCGCTGGCACGGCGAGGGGTCGAGGGGGAGGCAGTGGCTACGCAGGCGATGAGCGGCGGCGACGGGCTCCGCTCGGTGAGGAGAACAGAGGAGGGGGGGGAGAGTGTTCGGGGAAGAGAGAGGGAGCAGCGAGGGAGGAAGAGGAGCGAGGGGACACGAGGCGTCGTCGTGGCGTCGCTAGGGAGGCCGGGGGAAGCAGGAGGTGGCCGGGGCATCGCCAGCGCTCGCCACCGAGCAGCTTCGGTGCGAGGGGAGGAAGACGACAGGAGAAGGGGGGGCCAGGTGGGCTGGGCCGCGCAGGTGGGCTGCACAGTGTTGGGCTGTGGGTGGCTGCCAGGTAAGCTGAGGTAAGTTCTCTCTCTGCTTTTATTTATTGTTTTCTATTTTGTTCTGTTTTGTTTTGGTTTAGTAAAATACTAAACCATTTTATAAAATCCTGAAAATAATTATGTGGCTAGAACTAAAATATACTAAACCACATAAAATGTTCCAGAATTATTGGACATATATTAATTATATATAATATATATATCCAATGCAAATATTTATGCATTAATTCCAAATGCCCAGAATAAATACTTATGGGCTCCTAAAAATATTGGTTTGATTTTTATCTCTGTCCAATATTTTCAGAGAGCAACATGAGCATTTTCTTGGACCCTTTTGGAGCAATTTTTATTTGGGTCATTTCCAAAAAATGATTCTGAGGGTTTCACAAATCCCCATTTCAAATTTAAATGGAATTTAAACATGATGCACACACTAGGCAGCACCAGAAGCTAGGGATGTGACAGAAAATTAATAGAACTAGTTTAGTTGAATTAATTAGTTGAATTAGTTGAGCTACTTTATTTAGGTATATTTTTCGTAAGTGCTTAGTTGAATTAGTTCAATTAATTAGTTGAACTAGTTGAATTAACAGAATTAGTTGAATTAATAGAACTAATAAGTGTTTAATGTTTCACCTATGAACATAGGAATGTCGTCTGACAACGAACACGATTTCATTATGTGCGAATACTGCGAAGACCAGCGCGGCCTGTGCGGCAGAAATTTTCTAGTTGATGATAGATGCTTCAACATCAAGTCTGGGATAAGATAGGTTTCAGTCCTAACAAAACTATGGAGGTAAAAAGAGTTTACTTGAAGACCGAGCATGGTTATGCCTCAACGTCAAATTATACAATGCAGACACATACACCTATGTTGAATGCAAAACTTGGCAAACACTATGCAAGGCTTATGCATTTGAGCCTGATATGGTTATCACCTTTGATATTCGTCCGGAAGATGATATTGAAGGTAATAGAGACATCTGGGTCGATGTGCAGACCCCTCCAGTTCTACCATTATGTGAGTTTCTCAACCATATTTATGTCTTCGATATGAGATTATTTGAACCAGTTGAATAATAAATAGATCTCAATTTATATTGACAGCTTATTTCCAATCAAGCAAACATGTCTGGCGCTTGGTAGACAGGACCGTCCACTGTCCCGGGGCTGAACTAAACTGCGAGGAGACAAGTCATTATGTTTCATGGCTTGAGCATCTTGATGCTGCCAAGACAATTTTTTTCCTGCACTTAGAAATGTTAGTACTCAAAACTTGCGACCAATAGTGTTCGTACTGAACTACGGTCACATATATTTAGAAAAGATGGTAAGATTTCTACTATTTCTCCTCAGTGCATCTTTTGCATACATTTTTTAAGCTAAACTTCATTGCTAAGTATGTTACTATACGATGTTCTTCAACAGGGACTCCCGATGAATGTTGTGCCTGATTGGATTGAGACTAAAGGTACCATGAATATTGTTAGCTTACGGCCAAGATATCCTACAATGCACTTTAGTGCATTCAGGATTTCTAATAGCGAGGAATGCTTAATAGTAAAAGACTAGAGCAAAATTGTGAACAATCGCAGAGAAGTACTAGGGGGCAGCAATCAGAAGCGCAACCCACAATTAGGAGACAGGTTCATCTGCATGCTCCAATATGATGAATCAGGAAATCTATACATGTTCTATGCTATTTTACTTGAGAGAGAGCAGCATGACTGATTAATTAGCTAGTTCATGCTCTTAGTACTTGTCCTCTCATGTCCGTGTTCTTCTTCCTGAACTTAATCTCAAAGAGTGATTTTCTTTTGTGGTGTTATGAACGCTTGTAATATCATTACCATGTTGAACTCGATGATATCTTTGCTTCTGGTACAAGTGAATGTTTCTTCTTTAAGCTAGTGTTGGTGGTGATTAGATAGCGGTAATGACTATATGATGATTAAGTAGTGGTAATGAGACGACTATTATATGATGATTTTTAGCTAGCTATGAAAACTGTTGTTGGTGATGATATATTGAAGGAAATATGCCCTAGAGGCAATGATAAAGTTATTATTTATTTCCTTATATCATGATAAATGTTTATTATTCATGCTAGAATTGTATTAACCGGAAACATAATACTTGTGTGAATACATAGACAAACAAAGTGTCACTAGTATGCCTCTACTTGACTAGCTCGTTAATCGAAGATGGTTATGTTTCCTAAACCATAAACAAAAGAGTTGTTATTTGATTAACCGGATCACATCATTAGGAGAATGATGTGATTGACATGACCCATTCCATTAGCTTAGCACCCGATCGTTTAGTATGTTGCTATTGCTTTCTTCATGACTTATACATGTTCCTATGACTATGAGATTATGCAACTCCCGTTTGCCGGAGGAACTCTTTGTGTGCTACCAAACGTCACAACGTAACTGGGTGATTATAAAGGAGCTCTACAGGTGTCTCCAAAGGTACATGTTGGGTTGGCGTATTTCGAGATTAGGATTTGTCACTCCGATTGTCGGAGAGGTATCTCTGGGCCCTCTCGGTAATGCACATCACATAAGCCTTGCAAGCATTGCAACTACTGAGTTAGTTGTGAGATGATGTATTACGGAACGAGTAAAGAGACTTGCCGGTAACGAGATTGAACTAGGTATTAAGATACCTACGATCGAATCTCGGGCAAGTAACATACCGGTGACAAAGGGAACAACGTATGTTGTTATGCGGTCTGACCGATAAAGATCTTCGTAGAATATGTAGGAGCCAATATGGGCATCCAGGTCCCGCTATTGGTTATTGACCAGAGACGTGTCTCGGTCATGTCTACATTGTTCTCGAACCGTAGGGTCCGCACGCTTAAGGTTTCGATGACAGTTATATTATGAGTTTATGAGTTTGGATGTACCGAAGGAGTTCGGAGTCCCGGATGAGATCGGGGACATGACGAGGAGTCTCGAAATGGTCGAGACGTAAAGATCGATATATTGGACGACTATATTCGGACATCGGAAAGGTTCCGAGTGATTCGGGTATTTTTCGGAGTATCGGGTAGTTACGGGAGAAGCAATGGGCCTTGATGGGCTTTAGTGGGAAGAGGAAAAAGGGCCAAGGGGCTGCTGCGCCCCCCTCCCCTCTAGTCCGAATTGGACTAGGGAAAAGGGGGCCGACCACCTTTCCTTCTCCTCTACTTCCTTCTCCCTTCCTCCCCTCTTGGTGGACTCCTACTAGGACTTGGAGTCCTAGTAGGACTCCACATCCTGGCCGCACCAATTACCTTGGCCGGCCTCCTCCTCCTCCACCCTTTATATACTGAGGCAAGGGGCACCCCATAAACACAAGTTGATCTTCGTGATCGTTCCTTAGCCGTGTGCGGTGCCCCCCTCCACCATATTCCACCTCGGTCATATTGTAACGGTGCTTGGGCGAAGCCCTGCGACGATAGAACATCAAGATCGCCACCACGCCGTCGTGCTGACGGAACTCCTCCCCGATGCTTTGCTGGATCGGAGCCCGGGGATCGTCATCGAGCTGAACGTGTGCCAAGAACTCGGAGGTGCCGGAGTAACGGTGCTTGGATCGGTCGGATCGTGAAGACGTACGACTACATCAACCGCGTTGTCACAACGCTTCCGCTGTAGGTCTACAAGGGTACGTAGATCACACTCTCCCCCCTCGTTGCTATGCATCACCATGATCTTGCGTGTGTGTAGGAAATTTTTGGAAATTACTACGTTCCCCAACATATATATGATGCAAGAGTTTTTATATTAATATGATGATGATGATGAGTTATTATATCATTTATGAAAGAAACCGCAGATTAATTTCAACTGGATGGATTCTAGCTAAGTGATTAAGTATATGCCATATCCATATTACCTCGATCACTTAATTAGGTGATCAAGTATATATAATATGGATATGACATATACTTGATGACTTAGCACGATCCAGTCAAACTAATCTGCGGTACATTCACCTAATGATTTAACAACTCATTATAATGTAAAACAATCACTAAATTAAATTGAAAACACAAAATTAAACTAAAAGTAAAAAATAAAACCAAAACACACCCAAACATTTAGTAGGGCCAACCGGTACTAATGTCCTACGCGCCCACGGAGCTGGCTCATGCCACGTGGTTGCCCTTTGGCACCGGTTTGTGCTGAACCAGTACTAAAGGGGGGGCCTTTAGTGCCCACACTTTAGTGCCGGTTACCGAACCAGCACTAAAGGGCCTTATGAACCGGTGCTATTGCCCGGTTCTGCACTAGTGTCTATATGAATGCCTCCGGCGGTGTACCGGGATGTGCAATGAATCAAGAGTGACATGTATGAAAATGTTATGAATGGTGGCTTTGCCACGAATATGATGTCAACTACATGATCATGCAAGGCAATATGACAATGATGAAGTGTGTCATAATAAACGAGACGGTGGAAAGTTACATGGCAATATATCTCGGAATGGCTATGGAAATGCCATAATAGGTAGGTATGGTGACTGTTTTGAGGAAGATATAAGGAGGCTTATGTGTGACATAGCATCATATCACGGGGGTTCGATGCACCGGCGAAGTTTGCACCAACTCTCAAGGTGAGAAAGGGCAATGCACGGTACCGAAGAGGCTAGCAATGATGGAAAGGTGAGAGTGCGTATAATCCATGGACTTAACATTAGTCATAAAGAACTCACATACTTATTGCAAAAACCTACAAGTCATCAAAAACCAAGCATTACACGCATGCTCCTAGGGGGATATATTGGTAGGAAAAGACCGTCGCTCGTCCCCGACCGCCACTCATAAGGATGACAATCAAAGAACACCTCATGTTTCAAATTTGTCACACAACGGTCACCATGCGTGCATGCTACGTGACTTGCAAACTCTAACACAAGTATTTCTCAAATTCACAACTACTCAACTAGCGTGACTCTAAGATTACCATCATCATATCTCAAAACAATCATCAAGTATCAAACTTCTCATAGTATTCAATGCACTCTATATGGAAGTTTTTATTATATCCCTCTTGGATTCCTATCATATTAGGACTAAATTCATAACCTAAGCAAATTACCATGCTGTTTAAGACTCTACAAATAATATAAGTGAAGCATGAGATATCAATGATTACTATAAAATAAAACCACCGCCATGCTCTAAAATGATATAAGTGAAGTACTAGAGCAAACAACAAACTACTCCACAAGATATAAGTGAAGATCAATGAGTAGTTGAATAATTATGTAACTATGTGAAGACTCTCTAACCTTTAAGAATTTCAGATCTTGTTATTTTATTCAAACATCAAGCAAATCAAAAGAAAATAAAATGACACTCCAAGCAAAACACATATCATGTGGTGAATAAAAATATAGCTCCAAGTAAAGTTACCGATGAATGAAGACAAAAGAGGGGATGCCATCCGGGGCATCCCCAAGCTTAGGCTATTGGTTGTCCTTGAATATTACCTTGGGGTGCCTTGGGAATCCCCGAGCTTAGGCTCTTGCCACTTCTTATTCTATAGTCCATCAAATCTTTACCCAAAACTTGAAAACTTCATAACACAAAAAACTTAACAGAAAACTCATAAGCTCCGTTAGTATAAGAAAATAAATCACCACTTAGGTACTGTTGTGAACTCATTCTAAATTCATATTGGTGTAATATCTACTGTATTCCAACTTCTCTATGGTCCATACCCTCCGATACTACTTATAGATTCATCTAAATAAGCAAACAACACAATGAAAACAGAATCTGTCAAAAACAGAACAGTCTGTAGCAATCTGGAGGTTTCGAATACTTCTGTCACTCCAAAAATTCTGAAATAAATTGGTAGACCTGAGTAATTTGTCTATTAATCATCATCAAAAAGAATCAACCTAAACACACTCTCCAGTAAACAATGGAAGCTAATCTCGTGAGTGCAAAAGTTTCTGTTTTTTACAGCAAGATCGCAAAGACTTCACCCAAGTCTTCCCAAAGGTTCTACTTGGCACAAACACTAATTAAAACATAAAACCTCATCTAAACAGAGGCTAGATGAATTATTTGTTACTATACAAGAGCAAAAAGCAAGCAACAAAAGTAAAATTGGGTTGCCTCTCAACAAGCGCTATCGTTCAACGCCCCTAGCTAGGCATGATGATTTCAATGATGCTCACATAAAAAATAAGAATTGAAACATAAAGAGAGCATCATGAATAATATGACTAGCACATTTAAGTCTAACCCACTTCCTATTCATAGGGATTTTGTGAGCAAACAACTTGTGGGAACAAGAATCGACTTGCATAGGAAGGTAAAGCAAGCATAACTTCAAGATTTTCAACATGTAGAGAGGAAACTTGATATTATTGAGATACGTAGAAGCATATGTTCCTCTCTCATAATAAAACACTATAGCTATCACATAAAGCATTATTTTCATGATGCATAAACATAGAAATTTTATTACTCTCCACATAAGCAAATTTATTGTCATGGATAATAGTGGGAGCAAACTCAACAAAATAACTATCATGTCAGGCATAATCCAATTGAAAATTGAAATCAAGATGACAAGTGCTACCTCTTGAGCACTACGTTGGATTTCCTTGAAGACGAAAGGATGATGCAACAAAGTAGCGTAAGTATTTCCCTCAGTTTTTGAGAACCAAGGTATCAATCCAGTAGGAGGTTACGCATGCGTCCCTAGTACCTGCACAAAACAAATAACTCCTCGCAACCAACGCGATAAGGGGTTGTCAATCCCTTCACGGTCACTTACGTGAGTGAGATCTGATAGATATGATAAGATAATATTTTTGGTATTTTTGTGATAAAGATGCAAAGTAAACTAAAAGCAAAGGAGATAACTAAGTATTGGAAGATTAATATGATGAATATAGACCCGGGGGCCATAGGTTTCACTAGTGGCTTCTCTCGAGAGCATAAGTATTTTATGGTGGGTGAACGAATTACTGTTGAGCAATTGACAGAATTGAGCATAGTTATGAGAATATCTAGGCATGATCATGTATATAGGCATCGCGTCCGAGACAAGTAGACCGACTCCTGCCTGGATCTACTACTATTACTCCACTCATCGACCGCTATCCAGCATGCATCTAGAGTATTAAGTTCAAGAAAACAGAGTAACGCCTTAAGCAAGATGACATGATGTAGAGGCATAAATTCATGCAATATGATAAAAAACCATCTTGTTATCCTCGATGGCAACAATACAATATGTGCCTTGCTGCCCCTACTGTCACTGGGAAAGGACACCGCAAGATTGAACCCAAAGCTAAGCCCTTCTCCCATTGCAAGAAAGATCAATCTAGTAGGCCAAACCAAACTGATAATTCGAAGAGACTTGCAAAGATAACCAATCATACATAAAAGAATTCAGAGAAGATTCAAATATTGTTCATAGATAATCTTGATCATAAACCCACAATTCATCGGTCTCAACAAACACACCGCAAAAAGAAGATTACATCGAATAGATCTCCACAAGAGACGGGGAGAACATTGTATTGAGATCCAAAAAGAGAGAAGAAGCCATCTAGCTAATAACTATGGACCCGAAGGTCTAAGGCAAACTACTCACACTTCATCGGAGAGGCTATGGTGTTGATGTAGAAGCCCTCCGTGATGGATACCCCCTCCGGCGGAGCTCCAAAACAGGCCCCAAGATGGGATCTCGTGGATACAGAAATTTACGGTGGTGGAATTAGGGTTTTGGCTCCGTATCTGATCGTTTGGGGGTACGTAGCTATATATAGGAGGAAGAAGTGCGTCGGTGAAGCAACAGGGGGCCCACGAGGGTGGAGGGCGCGCCTGGGGGGGTAGGCGCCCCCTACCTCGTGGCTTCCCTGTTGGTTGCTTGACGTAGGGTCCAAGTCTCCTGGGTCTTGTTCGGTGAGAAAATCACATTCCAGAAGGTTTCATTCCGTTTGGACTCCGTTTGATATTCCTTTTCTTCGAAACCCTAAAATAGGCAAAAAAAATAGCAATTCTGGGCTAGGCCTCTGGTTAATAGGTTAGTCCCAAAAATAATATAAAAGTGGATAATAAAGCCCAATAATGTCCAAAATAGTAGATAATATAGCATGGATCAATCAAAAATTATAGATACGTTGGAGACGTATCAACAAGTTTCATGGTTATCATTATTCTTCATAGCATACATGTCATCACAATAATCATCATAGATAGCAACTTTGTTCACATAATCAATTGGAACCTCTTCCGAAATAGTGGATTCATCACTAAATAAAGTCATGACCTCTCCAAATCCACTTTCATAATTATCACAATAAGATTCAACACCCTCCAAAATAGTGGGATCATTACTTCCTAAAGTTCACACTCTTCCAAACCCACTTTCATCAATATAATCATCATAAATAGGAGGCATGCTATCATGATAATAAATTTGCTCATCAAAACTTGGGGAACTAAAAATATCATCTTCATCAAACATAGCATCCCCAAGCTTGTGGCTTTGCATATCATTAGGATCATAAGTATTCAAAGAATTCATACTAACAACATTACAATCATGCTCATCATCCAAATATTTAGTGCCAAACATTTTAATGCATTCTTCTTCTAACACTTTGGCACAATTATCGGAATCCTTATTTTCACGAAAGACATTAAAAAGATGAAGCATATGAGGCAACCTTTATTCCATTTTTTGTAGTTTTATTTTATAGACTAAACTAGTGATAAAACAAGAAACAAAAAGATTCGATTGCAAGATCTAAAGATATACCTTCAAGAGCTAACCTCCCCGGCAACGGTGCCAGAAAAGAGCTTGATGTCTACTACAACACCTTCTGCTTGTAGATGTTGTTAGGCCTCCTAGCACAGAGGTTTGTAGGACAGTAGCAAATTTCCCTCAAGTGGATGACCTAAGGTTTATCAATCTGTGGGAGGCGTAGGATGAAGATGCTCTCTCTCAAACAACCCTGCAACCAAATAGCAAAGAGTATCTTGTGTCCCCAACACACCCAATACAATGGTAAATTGTATAGGTGCACTAGTTCGGTGAAGAGATGGTGATACAAGTGCAATATGGATGACAGATAAAGGTTTTTGTAATATGCAAATATAAAAACAGCAAGGTAGCAAGTGGTAAAAGTGAGCGTACACGGTATTGCAATGCTAGAAAACAAGGCCTAGGGTTCATACTTTACCTAGTGCAAGTTCTCTCAACAATAATAACATAGTTGGATCATATAACTATCCCTCAACATGCAACAAAGAGTCACTCCAAAGTCACTAATAGTGGAGAACAAACCAAGAGATTATTGTAGCGTATGAAACCACCTCAAAGTTATCCTTTTTGATCGATCTATTCAAGAGTTCGTAGTAGAATAACACGAAGCTATTCTTTCCGTTCAATCTATCCTAGAGTTCGTACTAGAATAACAACTTAAGACATAAATCAACCAAAACCCTAATGTCACCTAGATAATCCAATGTCACCTCAAGTATCCGTGGGTATGATTATACGATATGCATCACACAATGTCAAATTCATCTATTCAACCAACACAAAGAACTTCAAAGAGTGCCCCAAAGTTTCTACCTGAGAGTCAAGACGAAAACGTGTGCCAACCCCTATGCATCAGTTCACGAGGTCACGGAACTCGCAAGTTGATCACCAAAACATACATCAAGTGGATCACGTGATATCCCATTGTCACCACAAATAAGCACATGCAAGACATACATCAAGTGTCCTCAAATCCTTAAAGACTCAATCTGATAAGATAACTTCAAAGGGAAAACTCAGTCCATTACAAGAGAGTAGAGGGGGAGAAACATCATCAGATCCAACTGTAATAGCAAAGCTCGCGATACATCAAGATCGTGTCGAATCAAGAACACGAGAGAGAGAGAGAGAGAGAGAGTGAACTACTGGTACATACCCTCAGCCCCGAGGGTGAACTACTCCCTCCTCGTCATGGAGAGCACCGGGATGATGAAGATGGCCACTGGAAAGGGATTCCCCCCCTCCGGCAGGGTGCCGGAATGGGTCTAGATTGGTTTTCGGTGGCTACAGAGGCTTGCGGCGCCAGAACTCCTGATCTAGGTTTTGTTCTGGAAGTTTGAGTATATATAAGAGGTGTTGGCGTTGGGGACAAGTTAGTGGGGTCTCTGAGGCGGCCATGAGGTAGGGGCATGCCTACGGGGTAGGGCGCGCCCCACCGTCGTGGGTGCCTCAGGACTCTTCTGGCCCATCTCCTGTACTCCGTAGGCTTCTTCTGGTCCAAAAATTATCACCGTGAATTCTCAGGTCAATTGGACTCCGTTTGGTTTTCCTTTTCTACACTACTCAAAAACAAGGAAAAACAGAAACTGGCACTGGGCTCTAGGTTAATAGGTTAGTCACAAAAATCATATAAAATAGCATATAAATGCATATAAAACATCCAAGATTGATAATATAATAGCATGGAACAATCAAAAATTATAGATACGTTAGAGACGTATCATGTTTTCTTTTTCAGAGTGCCTGGCCTGGTTCTAGAGACCGGTACCCCTCGGGTGGCCCCGACGGTCTAGGGCATTGTTTGCCACCTAGAGGGGGTAGGCCATGGGGAATAACTGCTTATTAGTGTTAGTGCATGTCATCGCGAGATGATAGACCAAGTCTAGGCTCGTTCTGTCACGGGATCACCCACCAAAGACTCTGTCTGGCGGAGGAACGCAGCTGGTCCTTGACGTTCCCGCCCCGTGTGTGTGTGGTTTGTGAGGCACCTGTGACGTCAAGGACGTGCGTTGATTATTCAAATAGTAGACCAACCCTGCATGCATATGCATGGGCCACACACATTTAGGGTTGCCCCCCCCTCGGGCGGTCTCTATATCGAGCACCCATCCGGTAGCCCCAGCGTTCTAGGGCGTTGTTCGGCACTGAGAGGGAGTAGGCCACGGTGAATAACTGCTTCTTCGTGTTAGTGCATGTCATCGCGAGATGGCAGACCAAGTCTAGGCCCATTCTGTCATGGGATCACCCACCGAAGACTCTGTCTCACGGACGAACGCAGCCGGTCCTCGACGTTCCCGCCCCCTATGTGTGTGGTTTGTGAGGCACGTGCCACATCAAGGACGTGCGTTGCTTATTCAAATATCACACCACCCCTACATGCATATGCATGGACCACACGCATGTAGGGGTGCCCTCCCCCCATAGGTGGTCTCCATATCGAGCACCCATCCGGTAGCCCCGCCAGCCTAGGGCGTTGATCGGCACCGAGAGGGTGTAGTCCATGGTGAATAACTGCTTCTCCATGTTAGTGCATGTCATCGCGAGATGACAGACCAAGTCTAGGCCCGTTCTTCGAGATAGTCTATGGGTATCGAGAGGGAATGTGTCCAGTTTGTGCAGGAAGTGCGGGTCCTGTTGCTCCGTTGGCCTCGAAACTTCTTGTGCTCTCAAAGGAGGCCATCACATGTATATGCATGTGCTATCCGGTGGCCCCTGCGGTCTAGGATGTTGACCGGCACCGAGAAAAAGGGGGTAGGCCACGGTCAACAACTGCTTCTTCTCATGTTTATTACTATACACTCTTTAAAGTTCTCTCTCGGTGCCGGTCTAGAAAGTTGACCGACACCGAGAGAGGGGGTAGGCCACGGTCCACAACTGCTTATTCTCATGTTTTTCCTTTACACTCTTTAAAGTTCTCTCCTGGTGCCGTTCTAGGAAGTTGACCGGCACCAAGAGAGGGGGTAGGCCACGGTCAACAACTGCTTCTTCTCATGTTTTTTACTTTACACTCTTTAAAATTCTCTCTCGGTGCCGGTCTAGGAAGTTGACCGGCACCGAGAGAGGGGGTAGGCCACGGTCAACAACTGCTTCTTCTCATGTTTTTTACTTTACACTCTTTAAAGTTGAGTTTTGAACAAATCTAACCCAAAAAACATATATATATATATATATATATATATATATATATATATATATATATATATATATATCCTTAATAATAAAGTACGGATTGACTCCGTGGGTTCACTGTTACAATACGCTTTCTTCCTATAAATTTACGCTTTCAGTTTGAATCTTTCCCTAATTTTTTTTTTGAGAAAGAATCTTTCCCTAATAATAAAGCGATCCTGCCCGTGCGCTTCGGCCCAGTAAACCAGGCCCACATACCCCATTTGCATTAGAAAATAAAGTACCAATCGATCGATGTGTTGCCGAAGAAAATGCCGATCGTTTCTCGATCAAACGCTTAAAAAGAATCCCAATCGATGGATGCGTTCCCGGAAGAAAAAATGCCGATCGTTTCCAAGCGCACGTACACATATTCCACCGGTCATTTCAGTGGAAAATAGCGATCGATCTTCACTGGGATTGTTTTCTTTCATGATTCACCAGGATCGATCTCCCAGCAGCTACCTAGCGCACGTGCAACATATCCCATGGAAAGATCTTCGGCAGGATTGTACTACTATGTTTTTCCTTTTGAGAAACAATCGTACTACATCTTGATGGATTTTTTTAGCGCCCGTTCGGAAACTCTCTCATCCCTTAAACTCCTCTCCGCTCGAGAGTTGGTTTCAAGCCACTCCCTGCTTTTGTACTGGCACTCCCTCCGCTCCGGGAGCTAAAGTGAGAGAGTGGAGAGAATCCGAACAGAGCCTTAGTAACCTACAACTGGATGGATGGCTGGTTATTTTCGCTGGCGTCATCAGTTTACATGATCCGACCACACTAATTGGTCTAACTAAGCCAGTGACGAGAGTCGAGCCTCGAGCGCAATGCGCCATTGACCAAGTCTAGCCGGGCAGCCAGCTGGACGATGTGGACGGAGACCAAGCAAACATACGCACGACGATGCGTACACTCTTCACCGCTCCATGCATTATAGCCTCCATGTGACCACGTGCTCAGCGTCGAGCGGCCCTGTGATAGTACACAGCAAGGTTGCAAGACAGACATGAGGAGGAAGAGGCTAGCAAATACAAACGACAGAGGTATATATATTTTAAAAAAATCATACTAGAGAACAATCCTCTACAAGTTCGACAACAATATCTACCTTGATTCTCACCCATGCCTAGATGATCAGCCCTAAATTTGCCTAAAAATGATTTTCACGAGTAGTCTGTTGTACACATAATATGAGTAATCGTAAGTTTTTTTAATATTAATATAATAGAAAAGAATGGCCAGGGGACAGTCTACTGAATTTCTTTTCTCTCGATTTGCTCCTAGCCATTGGATGAAAAAGGAACCGTCAGATCTTCTTATCTACCTCTTGAAAAAATTGTTCATCGTCTTCCTCCCCACGACCTTGATGTGAACCACCTGCCTCCGCCGGCACGGCCAGCCGCGCTCCCACGACTGCCTCACCCTCCCCCCACCATCGAGTTTGGCGCTGCCCCGACCCATCCCTCTGAAGCCGGTGAAGTACCCAGTTCTCCAGCTATTTGCACCCCATGTACCCTAAGATAGACAGAGAAGGTTGGGCTCCCCCCTGCACCCTAAGATAGACAAGATAAAACTTTCTGTCGGTGGCCTCAGTGCTTCGCAGTTGCTGCTTCCTTCTCCACCGAATCGTCAAACCCAAATTCGAATTACAGGCAGCTGTCGTCCAGCAAAATTGATAATAGAAATTGTAAGTTTCATGCCATCAAAGACGAAGATGGTTGGCAACCTTGTCTTCGAGCAAGGGTTGTAGTTGATCGATCCGTGTCCATGCTCTCTATTTTCTCCCGTTGCAACGCGCGGGCATATGTGCTAGTATGTATATATATATATATATATATATATATATATATATATATATATATATATATATATATATATATATATATATATATGACATCACTATTCTAATCCCAGGATTAGAATAGTTATTTGGATCACAGCAGCCCCTATATAGTCTAAGAAACACACGGAGACTTCCAAGATGCTGGGTCACAGCCCTATCCGCACAAGTTTGCGCCTCCACCTAATTGGGTGACGCAGGAAATCCCCCACGGATTCTTTGTATCCACCAGCAGACTCCCAAGCACGCCGATGGAGGAGGGGGTTAGCTCAAGTCCTGTGTGCAACTCTGGAGGTTATCCTAGTGTGCCTCATCAATGCCAAAGCGAAGCAACTAAACCGGATCCCGGGACAAATCCAACAGCAACACACACACGGAGGAGAGTGCTCTGCACACTACCACCGTTGGATCCTCCTACTGCTGCTACAAGTCATAATTGTACGGGGCATAAGGTAGATGGATTGCTTCACAAAACAAAACAGCAAAACAAGACCAGGATCGCAATACCTCCACAACCACCTCAAGCAAAAAGGACACAAACAAGAGAGAGGCCATCTTCAGCCCTCCTTCCTCCTCGTGATCCACTGCTGCATCCTGCTATGATTACTCCGCCATGCCCCATCCCATAGGGACAGCAGCCGACACCGGTGGAGTTGCGATCATACACGCACGTAAGTGAAACAAAAAATATTTATATACGCATCTTGTATTATCTGCAAATTTTCTGCTCCCTCCAGGATAACAAGTTCATAAACTGCATTTTAACGTGTTGTTTGGATTATTTTTTTTCTTTTTCTGCAGACGCCGGATCTACCAGATTATCTAATACCAAGACTAAAGATGCGATTCAAAGATGTAGAGAAAGTAAGGGAATTTTATAACAGATACGCTGGTTTTGGAATCAGTAAGACAGGGGGAAATGACAACCACAAGTATTTTGTTTGCGCCTTCCAAGGGATACACACATCTTCTGTTTCAGAGGCCAACAGGAAGCGAAACAAAACATCACAGAGGACGGGCTGCAATGCAAGAATGAGGGTGAAGGTGCAGGAGGATGACACATGCGTGGCAGTGAACATTGAGTACAATCATAATCACAAACTCATGCAAACTGATGACATGCTGGTATTCTTGCACTCACACAAGAATTATGACCCCACTATTTTGGAGTACGTAAAGCTCCTGCAGTACCATGATGTCAAGCACACAACAGTCATGTCCATGCTATCTGAAAATGAAGATGGAAGCTACTTCCTAAGCATGAACGGACGAGACCTACTAAACCAGTAAGTATTCAAACACCCACATACTACAATGTAAAATAGCATCCTGGCTCACAACCCTTTGCTAGCAAAAAATAACAAATGCATGTTTGCATGTGATTTGCAGGAAAGCCATGAATGCAAGGAAAGATGATTTGGATGATGTATTGAAACTTGTTTCATTCTTCAAAGACATGAAGGAAATAAATGATGAGTTTTTCTATGACATCCAAGTGGACAAGGACAAGTCAATTAAAAACATTTTCTGGTCCAATGCAAGCTGCCGAGGAGCCTATGAAGGCTTTGGCGATTGCATAACATTCGACACAACTTACAAGACCAACAGATTTCATATGCCTCTGGGAGTGTTTGTTGGAACAAACCATCACTTGCAGTCAACGATATTTGATGTTGCCCTGATAAGAGACGAAGATGCAAAGTCATTCAAGTGGCTGTTCGATACATTTGTATGGTGCATGAACAACAAGCACCCAACTTGCATTCTAATAGGTGAGTTCAAAACAAACCTCTTCAAGTTTCATCATCTTTTCAGTCTATGGGTCTGTGTTGGGTACATTGGTTTTGTATGAAAATAATGTAAAGAATGCAGTTCAACCACTGTTAGCACAGAAGTCCAACTAGCAGTACAATAAAGCAAAATTATCTGTCACATGTTTAGAAAAAAAATAGTTATGAATGTGAAGTTCAAATACATGAATCATAGAAGTTCAAGGACAAAGTTGTAAGATAAATATATGTAGCATGTTCAGAAAATAGAGTTATTTATGTGAAGTTCAAGCACTGCTACCAAAGAAGTTCAACAACAATGCTTTAAGAAAAAATTTGAGTGTGACACTACTAGTTTGTCCTACTACTAACTGCGAAGTTCAAGCACTGGTACCACAGAAGTTCAGCAACACTGCTGTAAAGAAAAAATACATGTGACATTCTTAGATACCATACTGCTAGATGTGAAGTTCAAGTACTTGTACAACATAAGTTCACTATCCGTACAAAAAAGAATCAAGTTTCAGTTTTTTAATTCATGCAGACCAATGCCCATCGATGGCGAAAGCTATACCACAATCATTTCCAAACACTGTCCACAAGCTATGCCGTTGGCACATCATGAAGAAGTACAAGGAATACCTCGCGTTGTTGTACAAAAAGTATAAAACATTCAAAGAGGAGTTCACAGCTATATTAGACTGGCCGCTGATGCCAACGGAGTTTGAGGATGCCTGGGCTGAACTCGTGCACAAGTACAACCTGGAGAACGACCAAATGATGATGCAGCTCTGGAGTGATAGGAAGATGTGGGTTTCACATATTACAAGAACACTGCGCTAGAATGACTTCCACACCACGAAGCGAGAGCATGAACCACGTGCTAAAGAAAGGGTTTGTCAAGGGGACCCAAAACCTACACAAGTTTGCTAGGCGGGTCAATGCTTGCATCCAAACTCGGATGCAGAAGGAGAACGAGCAAACAGTGACCAGCATGGTATGATGACAAGTACAAAACACCCCCATCATGTTCTGTTTACCTTCAACATGTGCACTTTGAATTAAAAAAAATGAAACCCATGACTCTGCTTCGACTAATATCTCACTTTTTGACATGTGCAGACCAATCCTATGACAAAAACAACTTACGGCTACGAGGAAGACATGTCTATCAAGTACACGAGAGCCGTGTACACTGAGATGAGGAATAGGATGAGAAAGGCCATGCTATTTCGCGCAAAGTACCTTGTGTACTACCACAACAAGCCTGGCCATGATGATGAACAAAGATTTTCCTGGTCAAAGCATGAATTCCAAGTTGTAGCTGACCCAGAGAATGAAATATACGAGTGTGAATGCAAGCTCTGGACACACACAGGTGAGCGAAAAAACAAACTCATTAAATAGCTAGACTAGTAGTTGTTGGAAATATGCCCTAGAGGCAATAATAAAATAGTTATTATTATATTTCTTTGTTCATGATAATTGTCTATTATTCATGCTATAATTGTGTTATCCGGAAATCGTAATACATGTGTGAATACATAGACCACAACACGTCCCTAGTGAGCCTCTAGTTGACTAGCTCGTTGATCAAAATATAGTCATGATTTCCTGACTATGGACATTGGATGTCATTGATAACGGGATCACATCACTAGGAGAATGATGTGATGGACAAGACCCAATCCTAAGCATAGCTCAAAGACCATGTAGTTCGTTTGCTGTAGCTTTTCCGAATGTCAAGTATCATTTCCTTAGACCATGAGATTGTGCAACTCCCGGATAGCGTAGGAGTGCTTTGGGTGTGCCAAACGTCACAATGTAACTGGGTGACTATAAAGGTACACTACAGGTATCTCCAAAAGTGTCTGTTGGGTTGGCACAAATCGAGACTGGGATTTGTCACTCCGTATGACGGAGAGGTATCTCTGGGCCCACTCGGTAATGCATCATCATAATGAGCTCAATGTGACCAAGTGGTTGATCACGGGATCATGCATTACGGCACGAGTAAAGTGACTTGCCGGTAACGAGATTGAACGAGGTATTGGGATACCGACGATCGAGTCTCGGGCAAGTAACGTACCGATTGACAAAGGGAATTGTATACGGATTGATTGAATCCTCGACATCGTGGTTTATCCGATGAGATCATCGAGGAGCATGTGGGAGCCAACATGGGTATCCAGATCCCACTGTTGGTTATTGACCGGAGAGTCGTCTCGGTCATGTCTGCATGTCTCCCGAACCTGTAGGGTCTACACACTTAAGGTTCGGTGACGCTAGGGTTGTAGAGATATTAGTATGCAGTAACCCGAAAGTTGTTCGGAGTCCCGGATGAGATCCCGGACGTCACGAGGAGTTCCAAAATGGTCCGGAGGTAAAGATTTATATATAGGAAGTGCAGTTTTGGCCATCGAGAAGGTTTTGGGGGTCGCCGATATTGTACCGGGACCACCGGAAGGGTCCCGGGGGTCCACTGGGTGGGGCCACCTATCCCGGAGGGCCCCATGGGCTGAATTGGGTGGGGAACCAGCCCCTGGTTGGCTGGTGCACCCCCCCCTTGGGCCTCCTCTGCGCCTAGGGTTGGGAAACCCTAGGGGTGGGGGCGCCCCCCACTTGGCTTGGGGGGAAGCCACCCCTTGGCCGCCCCCCTTGGAGATCCATCTCCTAGGGCCGGCGCCCCCCAAGGCCCCTATGTAAGGAGAGGGAAGGGAGGGCAGCCGCACCCTTTCTCTTGGCGCCTCCCTCTCCCTCCGTAACAACTCTCCTCCCCGCTTGCGCTTGGCGAAGCCCTGCCGGTATCCTGCTGCATCCACCACCACGCCGTCGTGCTGCTGGATCTTCATCAACCTCTCCTTCCCCCTTGCTGGATCAAGAAGGAGGAGACGTCTTCCGAACCATACGTGTGTTGAACGCGGAGGTGCTGTCTGTTCGGCACTTGGTCATCGGTGATTTGGATCACGTCGAGTACGACTCCATCAACTCCGTTCTCTTGAACGCCTCCGCGCGCGATCTACAAGGGTATGTAGATGCACTCCTCTCTCCCTCGTTGCTAGATGACTCCATAGATTGATCTTGGTGATGCGTAGATTTTTTTTTAAATTCTGCTACATTCCCCAATAGTGGCATCATGAGCTAGGTCTATGCGTAGTTTCTATGCACGAGTAGAACACAAAGCAGTTGTGGGCATCGATATTGTCAATTATCTTGCCGTTACTAGTCTTATCTTGATTCGGCGACATTGTGGGATGAAGCGGCCCGGACCGACCTTCCACGTACGCTTACGTGAGACTGGTTCCACCGACTGACATGCACTAGTTGCATAAGGTGGCTGGCGGGTGTCTGTCTCTCCCACTTTAGTCGGATCGGATTCGATGAACAAGGTCCTTATGAAGGGTAAATAGAAATTGGCAATTCACGTTGTGGTTTTGGCGTAGGTAAGAAACGTTCTTGCTAGAAACCTATAGCAGCCACGTAAAAACTTGCAACAACAATTAGAGGACATCTAACTTGTTTTTGCAGCATGTGCCATGTGATGTGATATGGCCAAAAGGATGTGATGAATGATATATGTGATGTATGAGATTGATCATGTTCTTGTAATAGGAATCACGACTTGCATGCCGATGAGTATGACAACCGGCAGGAGCCATAGGAGTTGTCTTTATTTATTAATGACCTGCATGTCAACATAAACATCATGTAATCACTTTACTTTATTGCTAAAGCGTTAGCCATAGTAGTAGAAGTAATAGATGACGAGACAACTTCAAGAAGACACGATGATGGAGATCATGATGATGGAGATCATGGTGTCATGCTAGTGACAACGATGATCATGGAGCCCCAAAGATGGAGATCAAAAGGAGCAAATGATATTGGCCATATCATGTCACTATTTGATTGCATGTGATGTTTATCATGTTTTACATCTTATTTGCTTAGAATGACGGTAGCTTAAATAAGATGATCCCTCGTAATAATTTCAAGAAAGTGTTCCCCCTAACTGTGCATCGTTGCGAAGGTTTGTTGTTTCGAAGCACCACGTGATGATCGGGTGTGATAGATTCTAACGTTCAAATACAACGGGTGTAAGCCAGATTTACACACGCAATACAGTTAGGTTGACTTGACGAGCCTAGCATGTACAGACATGGCCTCGGAACACAGAAGACCGAAAGGTCAAGCATGAGTCGTATAGAAGATACGATCAACATGAAGATGTTCACCGATATTGACTAGTCCGTTTCACGTGATGATCGGACACGGCCTAGTTAACTCGGATCATGTTACACTTAGATGACTAGAGGGATGTCTGTCTGAGTGGGAGTTCATTGAATAATTTGATTAGATGAACTTAATTATCATGAACTTAGTCTAAAATCTTTACAATATGTCTTGTAGATCAAATGGCCCACGTTGTCCTCAACTTCAACGCGTTCCTAGAGAAAACCAAGCTGAAAGACGATGGCAGCAACTATACGGACTGGGTCCGGAACCTGAGGATCATCCTCATAGCAGCCAAGAAATATTATGTCCTAGAAGCACCGCTAGGTAAAGCACGTGTCCCAGAGAACCAAGATGTTATGAACGCTTGGCAGTCACGTGCTGATGATTACTCCCTCGTTCAGTGGGGCATGCTTTACAGCTTAGAACCAGGGCTCCAAAAGCGTTTTGAGAGACACGGAGCATATGAGATGTTCGAAGAGCTGAAAATGGTTTTCCAAGATCATGCCCGGGTCGAGAGATATGAGGTCTCTGACAAGTTCTTCAGCTGTAAGATGGAGGAAAATAGTTCTGTTAGTGAGCACATACTCAAAATGTTTGGGTTGCATAACCGCTTGACTCAGATGGGAGTTAATCTCTCGGATGACGCGGTCATTGACAGAATCCTTCAGTCGCTTCCACCAAGCTACAAGAGCTTTGTGATGAACTTCAATATGCAGGGGATGGAAAAGATTATTCCTGAGGTATATTCAATGCTGAAATCAGCAGAGGTGGAAATCAAAAAGGAACATCAAGTGTTGATGGTGAATAAAACCACTAAGTTCAAAAAAGTCAAGGGTAAAAAGAACTTCAAGAAGGACGGCAAGGGAGTTACCGCGCCCGGTAAGCAAGCTACCGGGAAGAAGCCAAAGAATGGACCCAAGCCTGAGACTGAGTGTTTTTATTACAAGGGAAGTGGTCACTGGAAGCGGAACTGCCCCAAATACTTAGCGGACAAGAAGGCCGGCAACACTAAAGGTATATGTGATATACATGTAATTGATGTGTACCTTACCAGTACTCGTAGTAGCTCTTGGGTATTTGATACCGGTGCGGTTGCTCACATTTATAACTCAAAGCAAGAGCTGCGGAATAAACGTAGACTGGCAAAGGACGAGGTGACGATGCGCGTCGGGAATGGTTCCAAGGTCGATGTGATCACCGTCGGCACGCTACCTCAACATTTACCTATGGGATTAGTTTTAAACCTCAATAATTGTTATTTAGTGCCAGCTTTGAGCATGAACATTGTATCAGGATCTCGTTTAATTCGAGATGGCTACTCATTTAAATCCGAGAATAATGGTTGTTCTATTCATATGAGAGATATGTTTTATGGTCATGCTCCGTTGGTGAATGGTTTATTCTTAATGAATCTTGAACGTAATGTTACACATATTCATAGTGTGAATACCAGAAGATGTAAGGTTGATAATGATAGTCCCACATACTTGTGGCACTGCCGCCTTGGTCACATAGGTGTCAAACGCATGAAGAAGCTCCATGCAGATGGTCTTTTAGAGTCTCTTGATTACGAATCATTTGACACGTGTGAACCATGCCTCATGGGTAAAATGACCAAGACCCCGTTCTCAGGAACGATGGAGCGAGCAACCAACTTGTTGGAAATTATACATACTGATGTGTGCGGTCCAATGAGTGTTGAGGCTCGTGGTGGCTATCGTTATGTTCTCACCCTCACTGATGACTTGAGTAGATATGGGTATGTCTACTTAATGAAACACAAGTCTGAGACCTTTGAAAAGTTCAAGGAATTTCAGAGTGAGGTTGAGAATCAACGTGACAGGAAAATCAAGTTCTTGTGATCAGATCGTGGGGGAGAATACTTGAGTCACGAATTTGGCACACACTTAAGAAAATGTGGAATAGTTTCACAACTCAAGCCTCCTGGAACACCTCAGCGTAATGGTGTGTCCGAACGTCGTAATCGCACTCTGGTAGATATGGTGCGATCTATGACGTCTCTTACCGATTTACCGCTATCATTTTGGGGCTATGCTTTAGAGACTGCCGCATTCACTTTAAATAGGGCTCCGTCGAAATCCGTTGAGACGACACCGTATGAATTATGGTTTGGGAAGAAACCTAAGCTGTCGTTTCTAAAAGTTTGGGGGTGCGATGCTTATGTCAAGAAACTTCAACCTGAAAAGCTCAAACCCAAATCGGAAAAATGCGTCTTCATAGGATACCCTAAAGAAACTATTGGGTATACCTTCTACCTCAGATCCGAAGGCAAGATCTTTGTTTCCAAGAATGGGTCCTTTCTAGAGAAAGAGTTTCTCTCGAAAGAAATAAGTGGGAGGAAAGTAGAACTTGATGAAGTATTACCTCTTGAACCGGTAAGTGGCGCAGCTCAAGAAAATGTTCCTAAGGTGCCTGCACCGACTAGAGAGGAAGTTGATGATGAAGATCATGAAACTTCAGATCAAGTTGCTACTGAACTTCGTAGGTCCACAAGGACACGTACCGCACCAGAGTGGTACGACAACCCTGTCTTGGAAATCATGTTGTTAGACAACGGTGAACCTTCGAACTATGAAGAAGCGATGGCGGGCCCGGATTCCAACAAATGGATGGAAGCCATGAAATCCGAGATAGGATCCATGTATGAAAACGAAGTATGGACTTTGACTGACTTGCCCGATGATCGGCGAGCCATAGAAAATAAATGGATCTTTAAGAAGAAGACAAACGCGGATGGTAACATAACCATCTATAAAGCTCGGCTTGTCGCTAAGGGTTATCGACAAGTTCAAGGGGTTGACTACGATGAGACTTTCTCACCCGTAGCGAAGCTGAAGTCCGTCCGAATCATGTTAGCAATTGCTGCATTCTATGATTATGAGATATGGCAAATGGACGTCAAAACGGCATTCCTTAATGGTTTCCTTAAGGAAGAATTGTATATGATGCAGCCGGAAGGTTTTGTTGATCCTAAGAATGCTGACAAGGTGTGCAAGCTCCAACGCTCGATTTATGGGCTGGTGGAAGCATCTCGGAGTTGGAACATTTGTTTTGATGAGATGATCAAAGCGTTTGGGTTTACGCAGACATATGGAGAAGCCTGCATTTACAAGAAAGTGAGTGGGAGCTGTGTAGCATTTCTCATATTGTATGTGGATGACATACTGTTGATGGGAAATGATATAGAATTCTTGGAAAGCATAAAGGCCTACTTGAACAAGTGTTTTTCAATGAAGCACCTTGGAGAAGCTGCTTATATATTAGGCATCAAGATCTATAGAGATAGATCGAGACACCTCATTGGTCTTTCACAGAGTACGTACCTTGACAAGATATTGAAGAAGTTCAAAATGGATCAGTCAAAGAAGGGGTTCTTGCCTATATTGCAAGGTACAAGATTGAGCACGGCTCAATGCCCGACCACGGCAGAAGATAGAGAAAAGATGAGTGTCGTCCCCTATGCCTCGGCCATAGGGTCTATCATGTATGATATGCTGTGTACCAGACCTGATGTAAAGCTTGCCATAAGTTTGGTAGGAAGGTACCAAAGTAATCCCGGCATGGAACACTGGACATCGGTCAAGAATATCCTGAAGTACCTGAAAAGGACTAAGGATATGTTTCTCGTTTATGGAGGTGACGAAGAGCTCGTCGTAAAGGGTTACGTCGATGCTAGCTTTGACACAGATCTGGATGACTCTAAGTCACAAACCGGATACGTGTATATTTTGAATGGTGGGGCAGTAAGCTGGTGCAGTTGCAAGCAGAGCGTTGTGGCGGGATCTACATGTGAAGCGGAGTACATGGCAGCCTCAGAGGCAGCACAAGAAGCAGTCTAGGTGAAGGAGTTCATTACCGACCTAGGAGTCATACCCAATGAGTCGGGCCCGATGACTCTCTTCTGTGACAACACTGGAGCTATTGCCCTTGCCAAGGAGCCCAGGTTTCACAGGAAGACCAGGCATATCAAGCGTCGCTTCAACTCCATTCGTGAAAGTGTTCAAAATGGAGACATAGAGATTTGTAAAGTACATACGGACCTGAATGTGGCAGATCCGTTGACTAAACCTCTCCCTAGAGCAAAACGTGATCAACACCAGAACTGCATGGGTGTTCGATTCATCACAATGTAACAAGAATATTGACTCTAGTGCAAGTGGGAGACTGTCGGAAATATGCCGTAGAGGCAATAATAAAATAGTTATTATTATATTTCTTTGTTCATGATAATTGTCTATTATTCATGCTATAATTGTGTTATCCGGAAATCGTAATACATGTGTGAATACATAGACCACAACATGTCCCTAGTGAACCTCTAGTTGACTAGCTCGTTGATCAAAAGATAGTCATGATTTCCTGACTATGGACATTGGATGTCATTGATAACGGGATAACATCATTAGGAGAATGATGTGATGGACAAGACCCAATCCTAAGCATAGCTCAAAGGTCGTGTAGTTCGTTTGTTGTAGCTTTTCCGATTGTAAAGTATCATTTCCTTAGACCATGAGATTGTGCAACTCCCGAATACCGTAGGAGTGCTTTGGGTGTGCCAAGCGTCACAATGTAACTGGATGACTATAAAGGTACACTACAGGTATCTCCGAAAGTGTCTGTTGGGTTGGCACGAATCGAGACTGGTATTTGTCACTCCGTATGACGGAGAGGTATCTCTGGGCCCACTCGGTAATGCATCATCATAATGAGCTCAATGTGACCAAGTGGTTGATCACGGGATCATGCATTACGGCACGAGTAAAGTGACTTGCCGGTAACGAGATTGAACGAGGTATTGGGATACCGACAATCGAGTCTCAGGCAAGTAACGTACCGATTAACAAAGGGAATTGTATACAGATTGATTGAATCCTCGACATTGTGGTTCATCCGATGAGATCATCGAGGAGCATGTGGGAGCCAACATGGGTATCCAGATCCCGCTATTGGTTATTGACCGGAGTGTCGTCTCGGTCATGTCTGCATGTCTCCCGAACCCGTAGGGTCTACACACTTAAGGTTCGGTGATGCTAGGGTTGTAGAGATATTAGTATGCAGTAACCCGAAAGTTTTTCAGAGTCCCAGATGAGATCCCAGACGTCACGAGGAGTTCCGGAATGGTCCGGAGGTAAAGATTTATATCAGGAAGGTTTCGGGGGTCGCCGGTATTGTACCGGGACCATCGGAACCGGGTGTGTCCACCTATCCCGGAGGGCCCCGTGGGCTGAATTGGGTGGGGAACCAGCCCCTAGTGGGCTGGTGCGCCCCCCCCCCCTTGGGCCTCCCCTGCGTCTAGGGTTGGGAAACCCTACGGGTGGGGGTGCCCCCCACTTGGCTTCGGGGGGGGGGGGAAGCCACCCCTTGGCCGCCCCCCCCCTTGGAGATCCATCTCCTAGGGCCGGCGCCCCCCCAAGGCCCCTATATAAGGAGGGGGGAGGGAGGGAAGCCGCACCCTTGCTCTTGGTGCCTCCCTCTCCCTCCATAACACCTCTCCTCCCCGCTTGCGCTTGGCGAAGCCCTGCCGAGATCCTGCTGCATCCACCACCACGCTGTGGTGCTGCTGGATCTTCATCAACCTCTCCTTCCCCCTTGCTGGATCAAGAAGGAGGAGACGTCTTCCCAACAGTACGTGTGTTGAACGCAGAGGTGCTGTCCGTTCGGCACTTGGTCATCAATGATTTGGATCACGTCGAGTACGACTCCATCAACTCCGTTCTCTTGAACGCTTCCGCGCGCGATCTACAAGGGTATGTAGATGCACTCCTCTCTCCCTCGTTGCTAGATGACTCCATAGATTGATCTTGGTGATGCGTAGAATTTTTTTTAAAATTCTGCTACGTTCCCCAACAGTAGTATCATATCAAAATTTATGAAACTCATTGCTAGCTCACAAACTATGTATTTTACATTCATCACAAAATTGCAGGCCTGTTCTGCCTTCACATCATGAACATACTGGACTACTTCAAGCCTGGAAAATTTCCAAACAAGTATATCCTCAAACGGTACACAAAGACTGCGAAATCACAACCAACCTTTGATAAAAGGGACTACAACACAACCGCATCAGATGGCAGCTCAAGGCTATCGAAGCAAGACATCTTACTGCAGCTGAATTTGATGGTTAACAAGAAAGTGGTGAGATGTGACCAGCAATATGACATAGCCTACTATGTTCTCAAGAGGCTCGTGGAAGAGCTTGATGCAATACATTCAGCAAATCAAGCGGATGCTAACGAAAGGATGGCTAAAGAGGACGCTGAAATTGAAGATGACCTTCATTATTATGCAGCTGAAATGCTCAACGCCGCCGCTGAAGCCAACCAATGCAAGCAGGGTGATCGCCAATCAATGGAGCAGCGACTGCAAGAGATGATGAAACTGCCGCTGTATTCTGAAACAAAGGGTAGGAAGAAAATTACTGCAACAAAGAAAAGTGACAAGAGAGCTCAAATAAAGGCACCACCTGCAGGAAGAGTAGTCGTGCTCGATGAGAACAGAGTGCCACATGGACACAGGAAATGTAGTGTGTGCAACCAGGTTGCAGGACACAACAAGCTAACCTGTCCAACACTCTTGGAAATAAACAATGATGAGGAGGTCAATCAACCCAAATCTCAAAAACAGGAGCCCAAAGTTATGGAACAAAAGAAGGGACCACACCCAAAGAAAGCAAGCAGCAGACTTTGTAGCATATGCAAGGAGTATGAACCACATAATGCAAGAACATGCCCGAAGCGCGCAGATGCTGAAAAGACAAGTAAAAAGACAGAGAAGAAACATAAAGCAAAACCTGGAGCCATTGACAAGAAAGTGGTGGAAGATGAAGATGAAGACACCATTGAAGAAGAGGAAGACGAAGAGGAAGAGGAAGACGACGATGAAGAGGAAGAGGAAGAGGAAGAGGAAGATGAAGAGGAAGAGGAAGATGAAGAGGAATAGGAAGAGGTACATGTCAAGCGAAAACCTCTACCACCAAAGCCTAGGAGGAGCACAAGGCTGATGAATAGTTAGAATAGGTCAATTAACACAATGCAAAATTATGTCATGTCAATGTGCAGAAAAATATTATGTCATGCCCTTTTATTGTTGACCTTTCAAAGAAATTATACACTAGAAGTCCTGGTAAATATACACTGTGAAGTTCAAGTAAGATTACAGTGGAAGTTCTGGTATATTATGAGAGGAAGTGTTGTGCTCATGATGTATTGCATGAAAGTGTAAGCAAGAACAAAAATGAAAAAAATACACTGTGAAGTTCAACTAAGATTACAGTGGAAGTTCTGGTATGTTATGAGTGGAAGTGTTGTGGTGGTGCTGCTTGCATGAAAGTGCAAGCAAGAACAAAAATGAAAAACATACATTGTGAAGTTCAAGTAAGATTACTGCAGAAGTCCTGGTATATTATGGCAGGAGGTGCTGGTGTTGTATTCCATAAAAGAGCAACCGACAAATAATCATACAGTTTTGAAGTTTAGGTCAGCTTACAGAAGAAGTTATGGTATATAAAATCGATGTAGGAAAAATATACTTAAAAAATAAAGTTTCACCACATAAATTAAGGTTAGCAAAGCCTAAGACAACGCGTTCAAATGTGAAGTGGTATAATGCCGACAAAAGATAAAGAAATGTCAAGAATATTTTTGCACAAAGTTACAGCTGAAATACATTCGCACTGGAAAAAACACAAAAAAACAAATATAGATTCTATGCAAAAGCATACATATTGGTTGGGTTGAAAATTACCAATACATTACACAACATAGAATATCCTATCCATCTGAAACCAGCAGCCCAGCCACATCTCAAAGCAGAAGTTCAAGTCAACGATCATATGTTGGGGACCAAAAAATAAACAACACAAAAAATATCAAGCAGTTCAGCCATAACCAAGGGAGAAGTTCAGGTACATCTGTTCGGGCAAAAACATGCAACACACGGATACTGAAAATGATGCAGTACATTGAAATTCACAAAGCCAAATCATTCTTCACACCAAATACATTTTTCACAATATCATAAGTAATAGTGCTGCACCTATAGATACACAAATCACTAAAACATTCTTACAACCAAATCTTTACGGGATTGTTCCAATCACTATCAAACCTAAAAATCTGCACGAAATCAAATCTACAATGAAACTAATGCTTCGAATTCACGGGCCAAAGGACTGGATCTCTTTAGGGAGCTCTGAACGAATGACTCCATTCTTCTCGCTAAACATGAGAGTGTGCATGAACTCAGCCTTCCAGTCATCTGCAGCAGCCTGCAAACAAAGAAAATGAAATGATGGTTTAGTAATGGATAACTAAAACCAAAGTAGGAGCATCTCAGCAAAAACACACAAGAAAAATGAAAGGATGATCAGACAAGAACAAGGATGGAACATACTTCCATATCACCAAAATCTTCAACAATCTCATGGCCATCATATGAAGAGTAGAACTTCACGGCAAAGAAACCACAATCATTATTCTTCTGCTTCAGAACATCGATAAAAGTCGGCCTCTTTGCAATAGTCACCCAGTTAGGCTGCTTGCTCGCTTTGTACGCAGCCTTGCCGTACACCTCCTCGAGCAACCCAACAAATCTCTTGATCTGCCAGAAATAACAAAATAAGATGAAGTCAAAAACATGTTAACCAAAATAGTTAAGTTCAGGTACATAAAAAGCGACACTTGCATAAGATCCAGCTAAACAAAATGGCAGAAGTTCAACTTCCAAATCATAGTCAGTTCAAGCTGTATTACCAAAAAACAGAGACAACAACATATTTTGTCAACACAATGCATAATAAACTCTGTGTCAAACAAGAGAATGTGAAAGGAGGTTCAGGCTAAGAAACACTCACGATATTTTGGCAGTCCCTGTGGAAACTCATTCGCGACGTTTCCATATTAGCATAAGAAAGTGAATCAAGGATGTCAATGCTCCCACGATATCTATTCACCACATACACACTGTAGTGCGCCATTGTGCCAATTGGCTTGAATAGTATCAAGAAAACCTGCCAAGAATGAAAGGACCGGTGAACACAAACTATAAAGCATATGTACTAAAGAACCGGCATGAACAAAAACTTCTTGACAAACTCAGCAAAAGGATGCACATGAAATTAAAAAAAGCAAGAGTTATGAAAACCTAACCAGCTTTGCGTTAAGAAGGTCTTCTTCCTTGCGAACAAACATTGGGAGGAGAGCAGCAGATTTTTTGCATTGAACTTTGGAACTGTTGTAGCATAGAAACCATACTCCAGGCAGTACTGTGAATTCACAAAAACACAATTAAAAACACCTCCCAAATGCCTCTACAACAAAACCAAGGAAAAAAAGGGAGATAGGGGTGCAAATAACTAAAACCTGTATGAAGTAGGGACTAAGAACAACCCTGTCAGCACTAGTGTATATCTCAGAGGTCTCCGGATTATCCTTCCAAAAATTTATGAGATAATCCATTATGTCTCCTTCCATCTGCTGCCCTTCACCAAAAAGAGTATAAAAGACACGTCATGTGAGGTCAATCACATTCGCAGGGATCATAAACATGCAGTAGCTTGTCCTGCAGAATACAAAAGGATGGTAAAAAAATATTAGAAGTTCGGATACAACAACAAAGAGAAGTTCAGATACTATAAATCAAAAAGCAAGAGGAGACATAAAACAGAAGTTCAGATACTACAACGACGGCAGTTCAGACAATATAACAACAGAAGTTCAGACACTATAACTCCAAGGCAAGGGAGAAAATGAACAGAAGTCCACATACTACAACAACAGAAGTTCAGACACATAGTAGCATCTCACTACTAGGGAAAAGGCTAGCAGCAGCGCGGGTTTTAGGCCTATCAGCAGCGCGGGTGCCCGCGCTACCAATAAGGCGCTACAGCTAACTCTTAGTAGTAGCGCTGCCTGTACCCGCGCTACCACTATTGACTATAGCAGCAACGCTTTTCAGGAACGCGCTGCTATTACTTAGCTGTAGCGATTTCCTGGTCCAGCGCTACTGTTATATCTTTCACCATTTCCCCATTCCAGCTTCGATAAACTGCAATTTCGAGATACTAGGTACTACTAGATATCAATTTCATAAAGCATTATAGGTACTAGGTAGTACTCCCTCAGTTCGAAATTACTCGTCGTGGTTTTAGTTGAAATTTGAACTCAAACCACGACGAGTAATTTGGAACCGAGGGAGTACTAGATAACAATTTCATATATACTCAACATGCATCCTCAAGCAGTACAAGGTGACATCAACGACAATCATCATATTTAGTTCTAGATGATATCGACGATGATCATCATATGTAGTTCTACATGATATCGACGACGACCATCATATGTAGTTCTAGATGATATAGCCACACACACATATGTAGTTCTAGATGATATCGACGACGATCATCATCCTCAAGCCTGGGCGGTGGGTTTTCCTGATAGTAATTAGGATGGCCTGTCCAGCACGAAGATTCTTGCCAACGAGGAATCTCTTCCACCCAACCGAGTTCAAGTGTGTGCGTCCATCTGTGCCCATGCGGTAAGTACATGTGGTGACGGAGCCCCTTGCGGTAAGACGTAGTCCAACTGAGCCTTCTTCATCAGGCTCGATACCACAACTCATAGATAGGTTCTTTTGCAATCTCTGAATAAGAAAAACATATCAATTAATAAATAGCCTCACACATACTCTTGCAAATATATTTCTATTAAGTCTAGATTTCTACACTATCAAAAGACACAGTACTACGCATTTTTACTAATTAATCATGAATTCTACTAATAAGTATATATATGGATTATCTACACTATTAATAGTTCCTTGGATTCTACACTAATAAGCATGTGATCAGACTCTACACTAAAGTATATCATCGACTAGATTCCACAAAGCATATCATTGGACTCTACACTAAGCATATCATCGGATTCACTAAGCATATAATCGGATAATTTGCATTTGTAAGTATAACAATAAAGTATATATATATATTATATATATATATATATCATCAAATTACTACATGCAGTACGTATAACATACCATTTCATGCCGATCGACCATGGTACTTGTCAAGCGGGTCACGAATGGCACCCCGACAAAGTCATCACGTGGCGGAATTATGTCCCATAGGTTGCACACCTCCTCCTCGCTCAGCCTCATTCTTTGAGCTATGATGGCTTCATGAAGTGGGTTCTCATCATCTTCATTGAGTGGGTCCTCATTATCTTCATCATCTTCCACCAAGTTGAAGGAGAATCTGATCAACTCACCACCAGTAAGATGCCTGCGAGCGAGGAAACGGGCCCATCCATCTCCTCCAATTTGTGACATATTGCGTCCTTTCTCGACCTCCATAGTGTACGGCCCCAGTAGCCTCAAATGTCACAATGTCTCCTGTCAGCTTGTTGAATTTCAACCTCACATTGCATGGGACGATCTGTGTAAGAAAAGAAAAATGACACAATGTTGTAATGCCAACACTAAAAATAAAATAGTTGTTACATTTCATCTAATTTCATACCGCTGCATGACGAAAACTAGGATGGAAGTAGATGCCGAACAGGTTGCCAGTTGCAAGGCTGCTGGCGCACCTTGACTTGCACAGTCGACATAGTGGTGCTGGTGGTGGCGCCATTTTCCTGAAGCAATATGAGCAAAGGATTAACAATTCACTTCACAGGAAACAAGTGGCAAATTTAACTAAATTGGCACCTACATTTTGCCAAAAAATTACTTATTACAAAAAACTAAATCGAGCATACTAAATCAACTAAATCAACTAGCATACTAAATCCACTAGCATACTAAATCCACTAGCATACTAAATCAACTAAATCAAAATGTTCTAAATCAACTAGCCTACTAAATCAACTAAATCAACTAGCCTACTAAATAAACTAAATCAAAATGTTCTAAATCAACTAGCCTACTAAATCAACTGAATCATATCAACTAAATCAAAATGTTACATATGAAAGCCTACTAAATCAAAATGTATTAGGGAGGAGGGACAAGGAGGGGCGACTCGAGGAGGGAGAAGATAGTAGGACGGAGGAGGAAGGCGGAGCGAGGAGGGGCCGGCCGGCGGCGAGTGGAGGGAGGACAGATCGAGGAGGAAGGCGGAGCGAGGAGCGGGCGGCCAGCGGCGAGTGGAGGGAGGACGGAGGAGGAGGCCGGTACCGAGTCCAGCGAGGAGGATGAGGCGACAGTGGCGCAGATCGGGGGAGGGGCGGCGGGGGAGGACCGGCGGCGCGGGGGGTGAGGAGGAGACCGTGAGTGTGTGTGAGTGTGATTTGTGGATGAGGCTAGTGAATGGGGGGAGATGGAATGGAATAGCAGTAGCGCGCTATAGGTAAACGCGCTACTGCTAAACTACCTATCAGTAGCGCCTTTCGGCCTGAACACGCTACTGCTATGTGTCAGTATGAAAAATAGACATAGACATAAAAAATACGCTGCTGCTACATTACGCTGAATGCGCTGAATGAGCTGAATGCTCATTGATTTTTGTAGTTAATTTAGCAGTAGCGATTATTGCGTGAATGCGCTGGTGCTACGTTACGTAGCAGTAGCGCTGTTTATTTTAACGCGCTGCTGCTATAACTGGCCTCGCAGCGGCATCATGGGAATTTTAGCAGTAGTGCTTCTTGGAGTGCACGCGCTACTGATAAACTTGTTTCAGCAGCGAGTTTCCATGGCCCGCACTACTGCTACTTAGCAGCAGCGCCTGATTTTAAAGCACGCTGCTCGTAAGATTTTGTGTATAGGCTTTTCCCTAGTAGTGTCTCTGGCAGCAACAAAGTTAAGACAAAGAAAAGTCACTCAGAATACTTCTCCAGACCCTCTTCACTAAGCACATACTGTTTCAACTTCCAGTCCTCGGATAGATGAGGGTAACTATATTTTTTTAGGGGAGCGACAGGAGAACGCCACTTCAAAGGCAACCTTGATGATCTCTTGGAGGAAGTAATGTTGCCAGACTCAACTGCCGGTTTTGTCAGGACCCCGATTCCAAGTCACATCGGTCTAGCCGGTAACACCTCATATCACTTTGCAGCCTCACGCACGGTATCCCACGGGTGTCGCCTTACCATGGCCCGGAACCGTTTCCGCCTTTTGGCTCACGTATACGATAGTGTCGCTAGCATCCATATGACAGAGAACCCGGGCCGACATGCCTAGTCGTGAACCCAAAGCGGCACAGACCTATGGAGACAGGCATACATGAATCACATCGAGCATGTCGGTCATCAGCGAGTGATTCTGGGCTGTAGCACTGGGCTAACAGGACTCCGGGGAAACCGGGGCTGTAGCAGGCTAGGCAGGACTCCGGATGTCACCGCGTGACATTTCCCCAAAGGGACAGACATAGTAACGACGTGAATCACATGCCGGCCAGTCAAGTGTCCTGAGCAGTAGTGCTGGGCTAGCAGGACTCCGGGAACCGGGCTATAGCGGACTACTATGGCTCGAGGAACACTAGACTACATTTCCCCATAAGAAAGGCTGCCAAGGATAAACAACTAGGTTGTCGGATCCCACTCATACCAAGCATTTCAATCATACACACAATATGCCCGATATGAGTACATACAACATGGCATCACAACAAAACTCTACAACTCAAGTACTTTATTTAAAGGCTCCAGAGAGCCATACATAACATGTTCATACAGATAGGGGTCACATGACCCGACACTCAAGTCATACAATCATACAAGCACAAGCGGAAGTAGCTAGTCTGAGTACAGACACTAGAAAGAAAGAAGGCTTCTCGAAGCCTGTCTATCTACATAGGGCCCTCCATGGCCAGGATCACCACCTGGGTGGCTAGTCACTCGTCGACGTCATGGTCTACATAGAACCCGTCAGAGGGGGCGGTGTTCTCGTCTGAAAACAGTAATTAAGCAAACATGTGTACAAAGGTACTCAGCAAGTCTTACATCAGAACCTAATATACATGCTCATTCTCAAGAAGGTGGTGGGGTTATTGCAGCAAGCCAGCTTTAAATCTTGGCTAAGCTATCCTACGGAACTCTACTAGTAAAATAGTTTTCGCACACGAGTCCACTACTCACCAACACAATACTACACCGGGGATCCTCTCTCGTCATCCTACGAGAGGGCCTTCCTCGGTACTCACACTTATCTTGAGTCTTTTAGTAGTATCCATTAACTTGTCTATGAACTGTATAGGAAACCAAGTAGTCCTTTACCGCGGACGCGGCTATTCGAATAGTTTTATACCCTGCAGGGGTGTGCTTCTTCATACATGCTTTCACCACTTACCGCCGTTTACACGACATGTACTCGGCAACCTTCAAGCGGAAGCCCAGCGAGGGTGTCGGCCACGACCTACCTAAACACTTAAGTCTCTAGTCCAGGTTTATCACCTATCCAGGTTCCATCCGTAGGGAGTCCGGCCGAGGTTTCCACATACGGCCCCGAACGATGTGAACAGGATCCTGAGACGCCAAACGGGCGCCCGGCATACCCGGCCATGGTGTATCTACCGCAACATAGCCCACCCCTAGGGTCAGCACTACGCACGGCCGCCAACACATAACCTACAGACACCAGAAACTATTTGCAACTCCTGGACCGAGTACTAGGGTGATTAAGAAGCCGAGAGGGTCCATTGGTTTCGGGCCCAATGTACAGTAGTAACTGCATCTTAAATCACACATACAGATCTCAGTTCTTATGGACGGCCTCAATGAAACAACCCACCATGTACTCCTACATTGCCTCTCATCGATACCTTTACCAAAACATGTTCAACACATCCCTCATATTACCGACATAATCATATCACTCTAGCCCATCACCCAGATGAACCATACCTGACACAACTCTAAGCATAGCAGGCATAGCAAGGTAGGAATCACATACATGGCTCAATCAACACCTACACATGCTAGTGGGTTTCATCTAGTTACTGTGGCAATGACAGGTCATGCAGAGGATAAGGGTTCAACTACCGTAGCACACAGTAGTTTGAATCGCATTGTCTTAATGCAGTAAACTAGAGCAGAAGCGGGAACATGGGTTGTATCGTAATGATCAATGGGTTGCTTGCCTGTTGTAGAGGTAGTAGGGTACTGCCCTTCAGACGGATACTCAGGGTTATCCTCGGAGGCAGAACCTACCATGAAAGACACAATGAACATAATCAACACATGGTAATATGCAACAATATGATGCATGCTATGACATGGCAAGATGAAAGTGTTTTGGCCTAATGCAAGATAAAACAGAAGGGTATGAACTCATTTGAATCAAAGATTCAAATATTAGCTCATTAACCATGGCCTTATTAGTGCATTACCTTATTCTGCTTAAACAACAGTGTTAACTTGTTTTGTCATGCATGAAACCATTACAGATGGATAGATTGAATTTTTCTGATCATTTTTCATATATAAATCTTTGCATTTGGACCTATGGTTGATTTTCTATGATTTTTAGAAGTTTTGACTATTTTCTGGAATTTCCTATTAAAGAATAAATCCAGTAATTGAGTTAATGCGTCAGCACTGCGTCACTGTGACGTCAGCGGGACAAAGGCGCCAACCCAGGTCAAACCTGACTGGTGGGCCCCTTCCGTCAGTCTCTCAGCTAATTAACGGAATTAGATTAACACTAATCAGCTGTCAGTGGGGCCTGGGCCCACATGTCAGTGACTGAACTAATTAAACTTAGTTAAAACTAATCCTAACTAATTAGCGGATCGGCCCCACCTGTCATAGACTCAGGGGGGTCTACCTGGGCCCACCCAGGGTCAAACTGAGTCAAACTTGCCGGCGGCTTGACGCCGACGACGTCAGACGCGGCGGAGGGGCTCGGGTTTGCATTTCCGGCGACCAAAACGATGGCGGAGAGCAGCTACATGACGCGGGGAGCGAGCCGCATCGTTTGGTGGAGGAAGTGGGGCTCGGGAAGGCCGGAAACGATGCTGGCGATGACCTTGGCGGTCGCCGAAGTTCGGGCGTGGATGAACCCGGCGCTACGGGGCACGGCGAGGCGCGGGGAGTGGTGCGTTAGGCTCCTGGGAGCGCCTGGAAGACGAAGGCGTGCTCGGATTCGAGCTTACACGCCTATGGCCACGGCGGTGACATGGCCGGCGGAGCTGAGCTCCCAGCCTTGATGGCAGAGGGGGTTGGAGGACGCGGACGAGCGCGGGGAGAGGGGCGAAGGAAAGATGGGCTCACAGGGAACTCCCGGAGCAGGCTAGTGAGCTCGGGGAGGACTTGAGGCCGGCGAATCGAACGACGGCATCCGGCGGCCGTAGATGGGGAAGAAGGTCACCACGTCGTCTTGGGGTCGTCCGAGCTTGCGTGGGTAGACAGAGAGGTCGAGGACGGCAGCGCAGAGCTAATGGGCTTGTCGGAATGGCGAGGGGGTGGCTCTGGTGTCGACTACGGCGAACGGCGGCGACAATGGCTCTCGGTGCGTGCGAGAGTAGAGCCAGAGGAGGGAGAGGAGCACGGGGAGAGTGAGGGAGGGACAGAGGGGGACGTGGGGGTCGGCGTGGCACCCCTAGACACCTCCAGGGCGTCGGCAGAAGCAGGAGGTGGCCTGCGTGTGGCCGCGGGCGCCGGCCACGCGCTCCTCGTCCTCCTGGCGGGAGGAGGACGACGACTGGCAAGGCCAGTCGGCTGGGCCGAGCCAGGTGGGCTGGGCCAACACGGGTGAGGCCCAGGTGGGTTTCCCTCTCTTTTTTTTGATTTGTTTTCTTTTTCTATTTAACTGCAATTGTTGGGCTTTATTAAAAATACTAAAACGTTTCCAAAAATCCTGAAAATAATTGTGGGCTCTGTTTAGAATATTTCCAACAGCAAACATTTATTTCCAGAATTATTTGAGCACTTAAATTATTTTATAGCATTTAAATGCCCAAATTCAAATACTTATGATTTAATTCAATGACCTTCTATTGACCTAGAAAATTCTGCACCAAATTTGCCAGAGGTTCTACCCCAAGACAAAGAGGGTGAACTTTTTAGAAGGGCATTTCAGGTTCATTGAAAATAATTTTAGTAAACCCTAGTTGTTTCCAGGGGGGTGTTGGGGGTTTCTGCCTTCCCCATTTCAAATTTAAGAGGAATTTAAACATGATGCACACTCTAATGCTTGAACTAGCTAGGGTGTGACAGGTTTCCTCCCGGTGATGACAGCATTCTTCCCACCTCTACTAGCAACAGTACCAGTGGCACATTTAACATTCTTCGGGTAAGCAATCTTCTCAAAATCATCATCAGATGAAATAACTTCTGCTTCGGCTTCTTCGACTGCACCAACCTTCCTGGAGCAAGGGGTTTTTGGAGTACCACGAATACCACCAGCCTGCTTCCCCAACTTGGAAGGAATAAGGGTTCGAGGTCTATCATCTTCTATCGGAGCTGTACTCATCGATTCCTCCCTAGGCTAGTATTCCTGTGACCCGAGGAATTAGTAGTGGTAATCGCTCAAGTCCATTGGATCCACTGTCAAAGAAAAAGGAAGAGAAAACATCACCATTAAAATACAACTGAAGTTCAGGAACAGCACAATGTGCAGTCCAACTAATAAAGATGACATGGTTACTACTCAAGCTGACCTAAAAACATTAGTTGCAGTAAAAAACTAAATGAAGTTCAAGCACAACCAAAGGCACAGTTCAACATAAACCGATGAACTGGAAATCATTCAACTACAGCTAACAAAACCATAGAAAGGCATCATCTCTGAAGTTCAATTAGAAAAGAAAATGTTCATGTCCAAGTAAGCAATGGAAGGAAAGAAATTACTGAAACAAAACACACAAGCAAAATAAAAAAGATAGAAATGGAGTTCATGCACAAAGAAAATGCTCCTCTCCTTCTGAAACCAGCTGCCCAGCTAGATCTCAAGTAGAAGTCCAAGTTCAGAGAAAAATATGATGTTCAGGTAGAATAAAAGATGCAGTGCAGGTAAGCAGTCCAAGTTCCAAATACTTACATGTGTAGTAGCCAAACAGAGCTTGGAAGTCTGTCTCAAACAGGTTAGAAGAAGCGATTGAGTACAACCACATCTTCCTGATATCCGCAATATTCTCATGGGAATAATTTGCAAGAACCCCGTCATGATATGAATTAACATTCGTAAGCATGAAGAATCTGCAGTCGATACTGACATCAAACGCAGTAAAAGAATAGTGTTAGAACAGAAAAAGAAAGCCAACGAATAAAACATGTCGCAGCTTAAGTACAACTATAGTTAAACAGATGTGATAAAGAGAAAAAGTGGAACTCATACTTGTTTTGCTGCTGGGGCACATCAATCCAATCCAGAGCGAAATGGTCGATGGTAAGAGGACTGAAGGGTGTCTCCCTGTCGTTGCTGGCATCCTTCCAAAGCCTCTTGATGTTGTCGGTCATCCGCCGAAACAGGCATACCGCACATTCATCGACCTGGTCCATAATAGGAGTCGAGAAGCTGGAACCTTAAATTCTTCAGGTCAAGAAATATCAAAACCCAGTGACCAACACCACCCATGGAAGCAGGAATCTCAGGCGGGTCAAAAGTGGGGAAAACAACCTGAAGCATCATAAACACACGAATCATTAAAAACTGAGAATTAATATCAAATGGTATAAAGAAAAAATAAAACAAATATTAACACAGTGGATCGCACTGCAAAACTAATACAGAGGCAAAGAACATACCGAATCATGTGCATCCATGCTATCTGGACCACTTGCCATGAAGTACTTCCTCACACGGGAATCAAATTGACCTCTGAAAATCTTGTCCTAAAATAATGCAGACAACACCAATAGATGAAAAATACAAAAATGAGACAAACAAGTTTTAACTAAAATGGTAAGGAACAAAACAGAAAAGAAATCACTATATGGTTGACTTACACAAACCCAATACGGCAGGATGAGTTTATCGGATCCCTGGTACTTCGCACGTAGACAGTAGAGTGCACTCAGCCACATTAGATCGAAGCATTCCACGAGGAGCAAAAGATACTGCAACATCTTCAACAGAAGCTTCACACTCCTTGTTTGGAACATAATCATTGATCTAAAACAAGCAAATAGAAAGTAAAACAAGTTCAGCAGCAGGAACTCAGGAAGTTCATAACACATGTTAGCACAGAAGTTCAGCTATATCACAACAGGCAGTACGGTACAAAAAGAGGCCAGAAGTTCAGCACCAGAGAAGTAAAAATAAGAAGTTCAAGTACATATAGTGGAGAAGTTCAGGTATGAAACCACAAGCAATTCACAGGGGGTTCATGAATGATGTAAAATATTGACCAGCTGCACTCACCTCTTGGAACGATTATTCTTAAGCCTAGTTACACTATAATAAAAGTCATCAACCTTCTTTCGGACGACAGCAAGGTCGCTATCTGCTCACCAAAAAGAAAATAGCAATTAAGAGCAACACTCAAGCACATAGATTCACGACAGTTTCAATTAAGACCAACATTCAAGCACAAACATTCAAAACATAAGCACATTTCAGCTGCTACATCAAAAAAGATAAAACCACAACATCATACACATCACAACCCATGCATTACAAAACCTTCACCCACATAGAAAACAGGTTCACTTAACATTCTTTACAACCCATATGACAAACAACAAAACCAGAAGTTCAACTTAGACCACACAGGCAGTTCACAAGGGATATCATGGACTAAACCAAACAACAAAAGCGAAGGGGGTGGGGAAAGAAGAGAGAAGCATGCTCCTCTCTTCATGGATCCTTGCCTAGACTAGTGGAAGCACTAGAATGATCAACCTCCTCTCCATAGCTATCGTTTTTGGTATCTTCATCGTCGTCTCCAGTAGACGTTGCAGCGTCGTCGGGAAGGACACTAGCAACAGCTGGAGCAACTAGAGAATCTGAAACAAGAAAAACTTTTGGTTGTGCATGTACAACATCAACATCAACTGATGGCTCTGCTGCAGGCGACTTCTCCGGGCTTGCAGCAGCACTACCACCAGTTTCAACAGCAGACTCAACAGGATCTTTCTCCAAAATGATGACTCCAGTTGTCTTGCCCTGCTCAGCATCAGAAACCTCGGCGCCAATGGATGACTGAGGTTCAGTTAGGACCACCCCGTCGGAGCAGCCGGTGCCTGAGACGGACTTGTCTGCAACCTTCTCTAGAGGAACATTAACATCATCATTCTGCTGCTGCAAAAAGAAACAGAAAGTCATTACAAAGGGCTGACTGAACCTCATGCACAGGGGAAGCAAGTCCGTCTCAGGGGCAACAAGACAAATGGACAAGAAAAATGGTACCTTATTTTCACTAGCATGAACCTCATCGACTATTACGCCACTAGCAGGAGCAGGTTCATGCATAGGTAAAACATCCTCCTCAACCCTAGCATTATCATTAATAGCCTACAAAAAAATCATGTAGAAAACAAATACCTAATCAGCAGAAGTTCAGATTGCATAATTAGAGAAGGTCAGCTATCACAAACTGACACATAATGGAAGTCCAAATACAGTAAACATAGCAGGTCAGATATCAAACTACTCTAAGATACAAAAAGGGAACAAAAAGGGCTAGTCATCGAAGTCATGGAAGTTCAGGTGCTGTAGCAGTTGAAGTTCAGGTTCTATAAACAAAGAAGGTCACCTAGGAACACTAGTGCTAAAAAGAAATAGTTTACGACACATGAAATCAATAACGGTCGCCTATGACTACAAACAGTAATAACTGAAAGCTAACATTGAACATTAATGCAAAGAAATATCAAAAGCCAACATAAACAAACCTATTTGGTATGCTCCACATGGCCTCCTTCATGACCCAAATGAACAGAATCCTGCCTCTGAGTCTGTCTCACAACAACACTTGCCTCATCTTCAAAAGGCTTGCAACGAGCATCCTGCATTTCCTTGAATAGCCCAACGCTAGTCCGGAGGTGGGAAGTGCTCCGACGAAGCTCTTCAAGAAATCTAGCTTCAATAGATAAGACCTCCTTCGAAGACTCAGCATCAAAATCGTGTCCGGGAGGAAGAATCCCATCAACGCGACTAAGACGCTCAGCAGTTGAAGGAACACGAGCCAACTCCCCACAAACAGTTTCAAGAAGACTGTCAATCCTAACCAGAGAAACATTGGCAGCTTCAAACAAATTCTCGGAAGAAACGCCACCTGCAGCACTCACACGGGCAGAAGAACCTCCTGTATCTGCAGGTGGGGCACCGGTATTACCATCCCGGGAGAATTCAAATCTTGGGGAAGTTCCACTCCCTAGGCCAGCAGAACAAGGCATAGTTAGAACAGGACGTTCAATAACCCTAAAGAACACAACCACAGCCTGTGTCTTCCACTGCATACAAAAACAAAAGTCAACACGTTAGAAAACAAATGAAGGAACATGGGAACAAAAAAATATACAAGACAATACCAGAAGTTCAAGGTAAACTGCATAGGAAAGAATAATGCATAGAAACACTCACAGGCAGTCTCCCAAACACCCAGTTGGCTAGGTCATCATCACCCTTCGTGACCAAGTCAGCCGCAGCAAGCTCGAGAAGCTTGGCATGATCCATGAAATTGATGCGAGGGGTCCTCAAGTCAATATTAGGCGTCTTGCCAATGATAAGGCAGTCCACATAGATAAGAAGCGGCGCGATGGCACATCCTGTGATAGCTTTTCCTCTGCTAGTACCTTGCTGATACCTAACAACAGCACTCCGAATATCGTCAACAACCAACTGGCAGTAGTCCATGTTTGCCATATCCTCAAACACAAGGTTCTCGGCCATTGCTGCCTCCCTGGACACTCGTGTAGACATTCCAGGGATAACCACCTTCATGAAAACAATAAGGTAAAACACCTGTAGAGCAAGATCATCCTTCGTCTCATCCTTCACAAGTTCAGCAAGGATATTCCGCAAATCCTTTGTCTTGATGTCGTCACTCCTAGCATACCCAAGCTTGCCCTTCAACCTCATAACAGCATCATCAAAACCATCATTCGAGGGCCTAGGGGGGTACGATTACCTTGAGGGCCAAAGAGATGGTGAATAGCATCACTTGTAATACGTATAACCTTGTTCGCCTCACCCATGTCCAAAATCATGGTTGAAGGGTCAATCCTCGTGTAGAAGTTGCCCATCAAAGGACGAGAAATGTTGGAATCAACCTTCAAGTCAAACACACAACCAAAACCAGCCTTGATAACCCTCGTCTTGTGCCTACCTGGTAGCATTTTCGCACACATCTTGACCTCTCCTAGTGAGCAGCGAACCGTCTTATTAAAACGTTTCGCCTCACCTCCTCCCTGACCACCTTCTTCGGGCGCTTTGCCTCCTCTCTTCCTCCTCTCAGGCCACTCCACAAGCTGACACTGGAAAAAAATACATTGACAAGGAAAAAGGCAGAACAATGAGACACACATGCTTCACCAAAATTCCACTAATGCCTACATACGCACTACATATGAGAAGCCAAACTATGTTTACATAGGTAGAACAACCATGTATGACCAGAAGTAAAAGATGCTTTCAAATTGTTGGAAATTTACAAAGTAGAAGTTCAACCATGTATACCAAGGCAGTAATCAAACATGTATCTCAGAAGTCCAACTATGTCTATATAGGCAGTACAACCATGTATGACCACAAGTTAACATGCTTTCAAAAATGTTGAAATTTAAAAAGCAGAAGTTCAACCATGTACACTAAGGTAGTAATCAAACATGTATACCAACAACTTAAGCTAATTTCTTCATGTATATACCCAGAAGTCCAACTATGTACACAAAGGCAGTAATACCATAAAAGCAAAGCACATTGGCTAATTTATTCGTCTATATGGAGCAGAAGGTCAGCTATGTACGCCAAGGCAATGCTAAAAACAAATAAAACTACAGCAATAGCGACAAATGCTCTAAAAAATAGTAAACATGAGACATTCATACCTGATTAGCGGCAGCAGCATCATCGTCGTCGTCCTCATCATCAGCATTGAAATCAGCATCATCCTTGTCCTCTAGATTAACACGAGAACGCTTCTTCACACCCTTGTTGACCTTTGCAGGTGGAACCTTGCGCTTCACGCCACATTTCTTCCCCTTGCTAGATGCACCAGCACCAAGCGGAGAAGGTGTCGGAGCGGCAGTGGCAAGCACACAAGGACTACGGTGTGGCGTACCACCAAGGCCTAGCCATTCATCTTCAACAACTTCTGCAGGCCTTGAAACACATGGGCTCCTCCGAGGAGTAACTTCACCAACTACTAACTTCCTCGCGGCGGTCTTCTTGATTTTCTTCTTAAGAGGGACAACCGTGCCATCACTGCCACACGGCACGTCTTCCTCAACAGTGAGCTCAGCTGCATGAACAGATCCAGGAACATCAGAACCTTTCTCAAGGCGGGCCACCTTCTTCTTGTCAAAATCTTCTTGCTTCTTCCACTTATGTTGGTTCTCTAGGAGAAGCTGAAGAGGCACATCCTTGGGCTGCGTGACAGGTTCAGTGCCATCAACAGACTACGACTGCATCTCCGACATCTGAAGACAGCAGAAAGGATCCGGAACAGAATCACAACCTTTGACTGACGGAGCCCCCTCCTCAACAGCAGCAGGGGTTTCTGATAAACCCAACTCAGATAAAAAATCGTTGATGGTGTTCACAGCTTCCTCCTCTGTGGACACATCTGCAAAGAACACAAAAAATCGAAGCAAAAAAAAGTCAGGAACAAAAACAAAAACAACCGACATGAACAAGCTAAAAAAACATGGCTCAAAACTTTAAAATGAAAAAGAAAAGGGGTTTCACATACTAGGTGAAGCAAGAGCTGCAGAAGCAAGATCCTTGAGGCTTGAAAAATTCTCAAGGCTCGAAGCAACCTCGGCAATCACAATCAAAGGGATCATGGGTGATTTAGCCGCATCAGATATTGGAGCATCAGTATTAACCTCTGAAGCTCCATCTTCATCGCAGGCATTTTTTCAGAACTATTCAACTCATCACCAACAACAAAAAATGCAAGTAAAAAGGCAGCTAAGTTCTAATGCACAATCCTACACCAAAGGGACTTCTACTTTGACAACAATGTCCAATACCCAGAAGTTCAACAATACCTAACAAAGTAGTAAGCACAACAAACAAACTAAAAATCTACAAACTAGATATAAAAACAATCTACACCAGAGGGGCTACTACATATAACATGAATGTCTAGAAGTTCAACGATATATAACAAAGAAGTAAAACAAAATGCGCATAACAGAAGTTCAATCAAATTTCATTATAAACAAACAATAATTAAAACCAAAAGTTTAACTATGTGACCCAAGCAAGTAGCACATAAAAGAATGTAGCATGACCACAAATAGTATTTCACAGGCAAACTAAATATCAATACCATCAACATGAAAACAAAAAAAACAAAGATATACACTACAAATATGAAACATCTGGGAAGTCCAACAACACTTGGTGACATAGTTTCTGTTGGAAATATGCCCTAGAGGCAATAATAAAATGGTTATTATTATATTTCTTTGTTCATGACAATTGTCTATTGTTCATGCTATAATTGTGTTATCCGAAAATCGTAATACATGTGTGAATACATAGACCACAACATGTCCCTAGTGAGCCTCTAGTTGACTAGCTCGTTGATCAAAAGATAGTCATGGTTTCCTGACTATGGACATTGGATGTCATTGATAACGGGATCACATCATTAGGAGAACGATGTGATGGACAAGACCCAATCCTAAGCATAGCTCAAAGATCGTGTAGTTCGTTTGTTGTAGCTTTTCCGAATGTCAAGTATCATTTCCTTAGACCATGAGATTGTGCAACTCCCGGATACTGTAGGAGTGCCTTGGGTGTGCCAAATGTCACAACGTAACTGGGTGACTATAAAGGTACACTACAGGTATCTCCGAAAGTGTCTGTTGGGTTAGCACGAATAGAGACTGGGATTTGTCACTCCGTGTGACGGAGAGGTATCTCTGAGCCCACTCGGTAATGCATCATCATAATGAGCTCAATGTGACTAAGTGGTTGATCACGGGATCATGCATTACGGCGCGAGTAAAGTGACTTGCCGGTAAGAAGATTGAACAAGGTATTGGGATACCGACGATTGAGTCTCGGGCAAGTAACGTACCGATTGACAAAGGGAATTGTATATGGATTGATTGAATCCTCGACATCGTGGTTCATACGATGAGATCATCGTGGATCATGTGGGAGCCAACATGGGTATCCAGATCCCGCTGTTGGTTATTGACCGGAGAGGCATCTCGGTCATGTCTGCATGTCTCCCGAACCCGTAGGGTCTACACACTTAAGGTTCGATGACGCTAGGGTTGTAGAGATATTAGTATGTAGTAACCCGAAAGTTGTTCGAAGTCCCGGATGAGATCCCGGACGTCACGAGGAGTTCCGGAATGGTCTGGAGGTAAACATTTATATATAGGAAGTCCAGTTTTGGCCATCGGGAAGGTTTCGGGGGTCGCCTATCCCGGAGGGCCCCCATGGGCTGAAGTGGGAGGGGAACCAGCCCCTGGTGGGCTGGTGCGCCCCCCCCCCTTGGGCCTCCCCTGCGCCTAGGGTTGGGAAACCCTAGGGGTGGGGGCGCCCCCCACTTGGCTTGGGGGGGAGCCACCCCTTGGCCGCCGCCCCCTTGGAGATTGCATCTCCTAGGGCCGCCCCCCCCCCCCCAAGGCCCCTATATAAAGAGGGGGGAGGGAGGGCAGCCGCACCCTTGCTCTTGGCGCCTCCCTCTCCCTCCGTAACACCTTTCCTCCCCGCTTGGGCTTGGCGAAGCCCTGCCGGGATCCTGCTGCATCCACCACCACGCCGTCGTGCTGCTAGATCTTCATCAACCTCTCCTTCCCCCTTGCTAGATCAAGAAGGAGGAGACGTCTTCCCAAACCGTATGTGTGTTGAACGCGGAGGTGCTGTCCGTTCGGCACTTGGTCATCGGTGATTTGGATCACGACGAGTACGACTCCATCAACCCCGTTCTCTTGAACGCTTCCCCGCGCGATCTACAAGGGTATGTAGATGCACTCTTCTCTCCCTCGTTGCTAGATGACTCCATAGATTGATCTTGGTGATGCGTAGAAAATTTTAAAATTCTTCTACGTTCCCCAATAGTGGCATCATGAGCTAGGTCTATGCATAGTTTCTATGCACGAGTAGAACACAAAGCAGTTGTGGGCGTGGATATTGTCAATTTGCTTGCCGTTACTAGTCTTTTCCTGATTCGGCTGCATCGTGGGATGAAGCGGCCCGGACCGACCTTACATGTACGCTTACGTGAGACTGGTTCCACCGATTGACATGCACTAGTTGCATAAGGTGGCTGGCGGGTGTCTGTCTCTCCCACTTTAGTCGGATCGCATTCGATGAAAAGGGTCCTTATGAAGGGTAAATAGGAATTGGCATATCACGTTGTGGTTTTAGCGTAGGTAAGAAACGTTCTTGCTAGAAACCTATAGCAGCCACGTAAAAACTTGCAACAACAATTAGAGGACGACTAACTTGTTTTTGTAATAGGAATCACAACTTGAATGTCGATGAGTATGACAACCGGCAGGAGCCATAGGAGTTTTCTTTATTTATTTATGACATGCGTGTCAACATAAACGTCATGTAATTATTTTACTTTATTGCTAAAGTGTTAGCCATAGTAGTAGAAGTAATAGATGACGAGACAACTTCAAGAAGACACGATGATGGAGATCATGATGATGGAGATCATGGTGTCATGCCGGTGACAACGATGATCATGGAGCCCCGAAGATGGAGATCAAAAGGAGCAAATGATATTGGCCATATCATGTCACTATTTGATTGCATGTGATGTTTATCATGTTTTACATCTTATTTGCTTAGAACGACGGTAGCTTAAATAAGATGATCCCTCGTAATAATTTCAAGAAAGTGTTCCCCCTAACTGTGCACCGTTGCGAAGGTTCGTTGTTTCGAAGCACCACGTGATGATCGGGTGTGATAGATTCTAACGTTCGAATACAACGGGTGTAAGCCAGATTTACACACGCAATACACTTAGGTTGACTTGACGAGCCTAGCATGTACAGACATGGCCTCGGAACACAGAAGACCGAAAGGTCGAGCATGAGTCGTATAGAAGATACGATCAACATGAAGATTTTCACCAATGTTGACTAGTCCGTCTCACGTGATGATCGGACACAGCCTAGTTAACTCGGATCATGTTTCACTTAGATGACTGGAGGGATGTCTATCTGAGTGGGAGTTCATTGAATAATTTGATTAGATGAACTTAATTATCATGAACTTAGTCTAAAATCTTTACAATTTTTCTTGTAGATCAAATGGCCCACGTTGTCCTCAACTTCAACGCGTTCCTAGAGAAAACCAAGCTGAAAGACGATGGCAGCAACTATACGGAATGGGTCCGGAACCTGAGGATCATCCTCATAGCTGCCAAGAAAGATTATGTCCTAGAAGCACCGCTAGGTGGCGCACCTGTCCCAGAGAACCAAGACGTTATGAACGCTTGGCAGTCACGTGCTAATGATTACTCCCTCGTTCAGTGCGGCATGCTTTACAGCTTAGAACCGGGGCTCCAAAAGTGTTTTGAGAGACACGGAGCATATGAGATGTTCGAAGAGCTGAAAATGGTTTTTCAATCTCATGCCCGGGTCGAGAGATATGAAGTCTCCGACAAGTTCTTCAGCTGTAAGATGGAGGAAAATAGTTCTGTCCGTGAGCACGTACTCAAAATGTCTGGGTTGCATAACCGCTTGACTCAGCTGGGAGTTAATCTCCCGGATGACGCAGTCATTGACAGAATCCTTCAGTCGCTTCCACCGAGCTACAAGAGCTTTGTGATGAACTTCAATATGCAGGGGATGGAAAAGACCATTCCTGAGGTATATTCAATGCTGAAATCAGTGGAGGTGGAAATCAAAAAGGAACATCAAATGTTGATGGTGAATAAAACCACTAAGTTCAAGAAAGGCAAGGGTAAAAAGAACTTCAAGAAGGACGGCAAGGGAGTTGCCGTGCCCGGTAAGCAAGCTGCCGGGAAGAAGCCAAAGAATGGACCAAAGCCCGAGACTAAGTGTTTTTATTGCAAGGGAAGTGGTCACTGGAAGCGGAACTGCCCCAAATACTTAGCGGACAAGAAGGCCGGCAACACTAAAGGTATGTGTGATATACATGTAATTGATGTCTACCTTACCAGTACTCGTAGTAGGTCCTGGGTATTTGATACCGGTGCGGTTGCTCACATTTGTAACTCAAAGCAGGAGCTGCGGAATAAATGGAGACTGGCGAAGGACGAGGTGACGATGCGCGTCGGGAATGGTTCCAAGGTCAATGTGATCACCGTCGGCACGCTGCCTCTACATTTACCTACGGGATTAGTTTTAAACCTCAATAATTGTTATTTAGTGCCAGCATTGAGCATGAACATTGTATCAGGATCTCGTTTAATTCGAGATGGCTACTCATTTAAATCCGAGAATAATGGTTGTTCTATTTATATGAGAGATATGTTTTATGGTCATGCTCCGTTGGTGAATGGTTTATTCTTAATGGATCTCGAGCGTAATGTTACACATATTCATAGTGTGAATACCAAAAGATGTAAGGTTGATAATGATAGTCCCACATACTTGTGGCACTGCCGCCTTGGTCACATAGGTGTCAAACGCATGAAGAAGCTCCATGCAGATGGACTTTTAGAGTCTCTTGATTATGAATCATTTGACATGTGCGAACCATGCCTTATGGGTAAAATGACCAAGACTCCGTTCTCAGTAACAATGGAGCGAGCAACCAACTTATTGGAAATCATACATACTGATGTGTGCGGTCCAATGAGTGTTGAGGCTCGCGGTGGCTATCGTTACATTCTCACCCTCACTGATGACTTGAGTAGATATGGGTATGTCTACTTAATGAAACACAAGTCTGAGACCTTTGAAAAGTTCAAGGAATTTCAGAGTGAGGTTGAGAATCAACGTGACGAGAAAATCAAGTTCTTGCGATCAGATCGTGGGGGAGAATACTTGAGTCACGAATTTGGCACACACTTAAGAAAATGTGGAATAGTTTCACAACTCACACCGCGTGGAACACCTCATCGTAATGGTGTGTTCGAACGTCGTAATCGCACTCTATTAGATATGGTGCGATCTATGATGTCTCTTACCGATTTATCGCTGTCATTTTGGGGCTATGCTTTAGAGACTACCGCATTCACTTCAAATAGGGCTCCGTCGAAATCCGTTGAGACGACACCGTATGATTATGGTTCGGGAAGAAACCTAAGCTGTCATTTCTAAAAGTTTGGGGATGCGATGCTTATGTCAAGAAACTTCAACCTGAAAAGCTCGAACCCAAATCGGAAAAATGCGTCTTCATAGGATACCGTAAAGAAACTATTGGGTATACCTTCTACCTCATATCCGAAGGCAAGATCTTTGTTGCCAAGAATGGGTCCTTTCTAGAGAAAGAGTTTCTCTCGAAAGAAATAAGTGGGAGGAAAGTAGAACTTGATGAAGTATTACCTCTTGAACCGGTAAGTGGCGCAGCTCAAGAAAATGTTCCTGAGGTGCCTGCACCGACTAGAGAGGAAGTTGATGATGATGATCATGAAACTTCAGATCAAGTTGCTACTGAACTTCGTAGGTCCACGATGACACATTCCGCACCAGAGTGGTACGGCAACACTGTCTTGGAAATCATGTTGTTAGACAACGGTGAACCTTCGAACTATGAAGAAGCGATGGCGGGCCCGGATTCCGACAAATGGCTGGAAGCCATGAAATCTGAGATAGGATCCATGTACGAAAACGAAGTATGGACTTTAACTGACTTGCCCGATGATCGGCGAGCCATAGAAAATAAATGGATCTTTAAGAAGAAGACAGACGCGGATGGTAATGTGACCATCTATAAAGCTCGGCTTGTCGCTAAGGGTTATCGACAAGTTCAAGGGGTTGACTACGATGAGACTTTCTCACCCGTAGCGAAGCTGAAGTCCGTCCGAATCATGTTAGCAATTGCCGCATTCTACAATTATGAGATATGGCAAATGGACGTCAAAACGGCATTCCTTAATGGTTTCCTTAAGGAAGAATTGTATATGATGCGGCCGGAAGGTTTTGTCGATCCTAAGAATGCTGACAAGGTGTGCAAGCTCCAATGCTCGATTTATGGGCTGGTGCAAGCATCTCAGAGTTGGAACATTCGTTTTGATGAGATGATCAAAGCGTTTGGGTTTACGCAGACTTATGGAGAAGCCTGCGTTTACAAGAAAGTGAGTGGGAGCTCTGTAGCATTTCTCATATTGTATGTGGATAACATACTGTTGATGGGAAATGATATAGAATTCTTGGAAAGCATAAAGGCCTACTTGAACAAGTGTTTTTCAATGAAGGATCTTGGAGAAGCTGCTTATATATTAGGCATCAAGATCTATAGAGATAGATCGAGACACCTCATTGGTCATTCACAGAGTACATACCTTGACAAGATATTGAAGAAGTTCAAAATGGATCAGTCAAAGAAGGGGTTCTTGCCTGTATTGCAAGGTACGAGATTGAGCACGGCTCAATGCCCGACTACGGCAGAAGATAGAGAAAAGATGAGTGTCGTCCCCTATGCCTCGGCCATAGGGTCTATCATGTGTGCTATGCTGTGTACCAGACCTGATGTAAACCTTGCCGTAAGTTTGGTAGGAAGGTACCAAAGTAATCCCGGCATGGAACACTGGACAGCGGTCAAGAATATCCTGAAGTACCTGAAGAGGACTAAGGATATGTTTCTCGTTTATGGAGGTGACGAAGAGCTCGTCGTAAAGGGTTACATCGATGCTAGCTTCGACACAGATTTGGATGACTCTAAGTCACAAACCGGATACGTGTATATTTTGAATGGTGGGGCAGTAAGCTGGTGCAGTTGCAAGCAAAGCGTTGTGGCGGGATCTACATGTGAAGCGGAGTACATGGCAGCCTCGGAGGCAGCACAAGAAGCAGTCTGGGTGAAGGAGTTCATTATCGACCTAGGAGTCATACCCAATGCGTCGGGCCCGATGACTCTATTCTGTGACAACACTGGAGCTATTGCCCTTGCCAAGGAGCCTAGGTTTCACAGGAAGACCAGGCATATCAAGCGTCGCTTCAACTTCATTCGTGAAAGTGTTCAAAATGGAGACATAGAGATTTGTAAAGTACATACGGACCTGAATGTGGCAGATCCGTTAACTAAACCTCTCCCTAGAGCAAAACATGATCAACACCAGAACTGCATGGGTGTTCGATTCATCACAATGTAACTAGAATATTGACTCTAGTGCAAGTGGGAGACTGTTGGAAATATGCCCTAGAGGCAATAATAAAATGGTTATTATTATATTTCTTTGTTCATGATAATTGTCTTTTGTTCATGCTATAATTCTGTTATCCGAAAATCGTAATACATGTGTGAATACATAGACCACAACACGTCCCTAGTGAGCCTCTAGTTGACTAGCTCATTGATCAAAAGATAGTCATGGTTTCTGACTATGGACATTGGATGTCATTGATAACGGGATCACATCATTAGGAGAATGATGTGATGGACAAGACCCAATCCTAAGCATAGCACAAAGATCGTGTAGTTCGTTTGCTGTAGCTTTTCCGAATGTCAAGTATCATTTCCTTAGACCATGAGATTGTGCAACTCCCGGATACCGTATGAGTGCCTTGGGTGTGCCAAACGTCACAACATAACTGGGTGACTATAAAGGTACACTATAGGTATCTCCAAAAGTGTCTATTGGGTTGGCACGAATTGAGACTGGGATTTGTCACTCCGTGTGACGGAGGGGTATCTCTGGGCCCACTCGGTAATGCATCATCATAATGATCTCAATGTGACCAAGTGGTTGATCACACGATCATGCATTACGGCACGAGTAAAGTGACTTGCCGGTAACAAGATTGAACGAGGTATTGGGATACCGACGATCGAGTCTCGGGCAAGTAACGTACCGATTGACAAAGGGAATTGTATACAGATTGATTGAATCCTATCTCGGATGAGATCATCGTGGAGCATGGGGGAGCCAACATGGGTATCCAGATCCCGCTGTTTTTTATTGACCGGAGAGGCGTCTCGGTCATGTCTGCATGTCTTCCGAACCCATAGGGTCTACACACTTAAGGTTCAGTGACGCTAGGGTCATAGAGATATTAGTATGCAGTAACCCGAAAGTTTTTTGGAGTCCCGGATGAGATCCCGGACGTCACGAGGAGTTCCAGAATGGTCCGAAGGTAAAGATTTATATATAGGAAGTCCAGTTTCGGCCATCGGGAAGGTTTCGGGGGTCGCCTATCCCGGAGGGCCCCCATGGGCTGAAGTGGGAGGGGAACCAGCCTCTGGTGGGCTGGTGCGCCCCCCCTTGGGCCTCCCTTGCGCCTAGGGTTGGGAAACCCTAGGGGTGGGGGCGCCCCCCACTTGGCTTGGGGGGGAAGCCACCCCTTGGCCGCCGCCCCCTTGGAGATTGCATCTCCTAGGGTCGGCGCCCCCCAAGACCCCTATATAAAGAGGGGGAGGGAGGGCAGCCGCACCCTTGCTCTTGGCGCCTCCCTCTCCCTCCGTAACATCTCTCCTCCCCGCTTGCGCTTGGTGAAGCCCTGCCGGGATCCTGCTGCATCCACCACCACGCTGTCGTGCTGCTAGATCTTCATCAACCTCTCCTTCCCCCTTGCTGGATCAAGAAGGAGGAGACGTCTTCCCAAACCGTACGTGTGTTGAACGCGGAGGTGTTGTTCGTTCGGCACTTGGTCATCGATGATTTGGATCACGACGAGTACGACTCCATCAACCCCGTTCTCTTGAACGCTTCCGCGCGCAATCTACAAGGGTATGTAGATGCACTCCTCTCTCCCTCGTTGCTAGATGACTCCATAGATTGATCTTGGTGATGCGTAGAAAATTTTAAAATTCTGCTACATTCCCCAATAGTTTCACCTACAAAATCATCAACTACAAAGTAAGAAAACACTATTCTAACTCAAACTAATGGTTAAAAAGCATACACATAACCTTTTCTAGAAGTTCACACTATTAAGAATGGTAGTCCAACATGAATACTAAGGGAAGATATGGGCAGACATATATAAGAATAATGCTATTTAAAATACAAGATACAACTACATTAAGATACCTGGAGAAGGTTTTGAAGCCATGACAACACAACCGGCCTAATGAATGCAACTCCGAACACTAGAATAACCTGCTAAAAACACGGGATTGATTGCATATAGTTAGCACGTACAAAATCATACAACAAAATACAAAAAGAAACTGAATCAAACCCTAGAATGAAACAACCAGAACATACCAACAAGTATAAAAAGATAAACAGTAGCACATCTAGGCAAGCACAAATAAAAAAAGAATCCATAAACTATCTAGCATGTGAGGGACATGATATAGACTTCGAAATCAAAAACACTAAAACAAATAGATACATCAGATCCAGCATCACACCACACCCTCTCTTACATGCATCTGAATGCTGGAATCAAGAAAGGGGAAATGAAATCCACACAAGCCTGAAGGGACAAATAGCACACACAAGCAACACATAGACAAATCTGACCACAGGGGAATGCAATCCACCCACCACAAGCACAAGAACCCTACCTAATCTACCACCAAACCATCAGAAGAAGGGGGTAGAGAGGCGGACACGAGAGCACACAGGAGGCGGACTCGACAGATGTGGCGAAACTAGAAGCAAGCATTAGGGCGGGGCAGCACTTGTACCTCTCCAGACGACCCCCACACGCACGAATCCGCGGCGGTTCTTCAACTCCCCATGATGCCATGCGCACCTTGCAACCGCGCAGGAAGTTGCTGCCCTCGCTTTGGAGCAGGAGAGAGCGGGATGGGCAAGGGAGAGCCGGACATGGGGGAGAAATAGGAGTGGGGGCGTGTGCCGGTTACTCCACTCACGAGGGCAGGGGACAGGGGCGGAGAAATTGGGAGGAGTTGCAGGCGACGAAGGCGGCGGAGCGACGGAGAGGGGGGAGAGAGTGCGTGACAGGGGAAGAGGGGTTTTCTGACATGTGGTGGAGAGGGAGATGGTCAATTAATGTAGCGACCAGACCTCAAACGGTCCAATCTCTGTGCTCCAGTGTCATCCATGGATCAGTAATGCTGACACAACATAGTACTTGAAGGATTTATAACAGAGTAGCAATCACACACTTATTACATCGAATGTCTCAAAATAAAACTTATTACAATAAAAATATGGCTTAAGGCCATCTAATAATGATAACAGCGGAAGGCTTGGAAGATAAGTGAGTCCATCAACTCCAACGGCATCACTGAGTATAGAACCACGACCTAAAGGCACCTTACTCGTTGTCTGAAAAGTCTGCAACATGAATGTTGCAGCCCGAAACGGGTCAGCACATGGAATATGCTGGCAAAGTAACACATAGAGAGCAATGAAAGAATAAGGCTATACTACATGCATATTTGGCTGGTGGAAAGCTCTATGGTTACAGTTTTTGCGTAAAGCCAATTTTTCCCTACTGCAAAGGAATAAATTTTATTTAACTATCATGGTAGTTGTTAAACATTGAGAGTATAGACACCCTCTCAATCCCAATTAAGTATCATCATTAAAACCCAACAAAATTAATTAGAGTAACATGATGAGATTCACATGATAATCCAGGTACTAGATACTCAAGCTGTCCATAACCGGGGACATGGCTAACCATGATTAGTTTATACACTCTGCAGAGGTTTGTGCATTTTTCCCCACAAGACTCGATCTCCTCCGTTGAGATACTCACACTACATGGTGTTTGAGAAACGGATGACCGAGACATAGTCTTTCGGAAGCACTTGCACCTTACGAACGGGTAGACCGTACCAACTTACACCCCCTACATCTGCTAGTCTACCACTGTAAGAGTTCACACGACTTAGTCAACTATGCTAGAGCACATATTAGCTTGTGGCTGCACACGAAAGTTTCTAGTATTAATAATCTCATGATCCCTTTTAGCCTGGGTGGCGGTCCAAAAGAAAACAGGCAATCGCTGGAATACCTAGGTGCCTCAATCCACCCAGATGTGTGTTTAAATAGCCACCTTAGATAAACCATTAATTTTTAACAATCTCACATCTGTCATGGATACACTCATCCAATCCACGTCTACTAGCATAGCATGGCATAATAAGCAAATGTAGAAGTAACTCCCAAAGGTTTGAATAATAAAACAGGTGATAGGTACTATCTCAGCTACTTCCCAAAACCCACAATTTAATTAGATACTAATCATGCAATTGTTTGAGGATTGATCTAATGCAATAAAACTGGGTAGTAGGAGGTATGATAAAAGTGTTACTTGCCTTGGTGATGATCCGCAAAACCTAGCGATTCGAAGTAGCAAGCGGTGCACTCCGGGTACTCTATCGCAAACAAACAAGCATACAATAAGCACTCATCTAATGCACGGGTAAAACTCAAATAAGAGATCTAACCAGAAAGTTCAACTTAAGAACTCCGGTTGGCAAAAAGAATCAAATCGAATGAAGCAACGAAAGACAAACGGCAAAAGAAACAATCTTCGTTTACTATTCTGGATCTAGGTCAAATGTTACAGAAGCAAAAACTTGTTCGAGTTGGTTAAACGTAAAGAGGGTTCCGAGACGAAACTCCAGGCGCTTGAATCGCCAGATTCCGATAAACGAGCGAAAAGTTATACTAGAACGAAAATCGGATCAGAAATCGCGATCAGAAATAATCATGGAAAATCCGAAAAAAATAAAAACGACGAACAGATTAATAAACGAACGTTCATTATCTGGATCTAAACGATGAACGCGTTCGTTAAAATGAACGAACGAGCGAACGCTCACTAAATAAACTAAACCGAAAAAATGATCTATCTAAAAAAATGGATCTAAAAAACCGACGAAAAACCGATGGAAAAACCAAGCGGTTTTTTCAAAAATAACCGCGGCGGCGGGGTCAACCTCGGCGTGCGGGGCGGCGGCATCCGGCATCGGCCGCGGCGGCGCGGGGCGGCGGCGACTAGGTTTCCTGGCGGCGGCGGCTTGGGCTGAGGCGGCCCGGGGCGGCACTATTTAAAGGGGCCCGGCTAGAGGAGTCCTGGCCGATCCCGGCCCGAACTCGGTTCACACTTTTTTTTTAAATAACTATGCGTAGAAAAACAAACAAAATAAATACTATATGGACTCCAAAAATCCCGAAATAAATTTTCCCTGGCTTCTAAAATCAAGCCACACAAGATGAACATTTATTTGTGGCCTAAATGCAATTTTGAAAAACGCGCATTTTTCCTAAATTCAAATAAAATAGCAAATAATACCAAAATAAAATCTTATTTGATTTTATTATTAAATCCTCAATATTTCTTTATTTTGCTAAATTCATTTTATTCCCTCTCTCATTTTTTTTGATAGAAATAATTGAAGATAAAATACATAAGATCAAATGATCCTATTTTCAAAATTTGAGAAAACTCAAATATGAAAATAACGAAATCCCCAACTCTCTCCGACGGTCCTTGAGTTGCATGAAATTTCTGGATCAACCAAAATGCAATAAAATATGATATGCAATGATGATCTAATGTATAACATTCCAAATTGAAAATTTGGGATGTTACAATTAATGCCTCTCTCTCATGGGACTTGCAATGCAGGAGAAATTATAGTTTTACCCCCCCCCCCCCAACAGCTAAAAAAGTAAATACATCTATAGATAAAATGAATGCACCATTTGAATGCATCTATTATAATGAGATAAGATCACACAACAGCACTGCTGATATCCTTAAAACCAAAAATAGATGGCAGATACACTACCAAAAGGAAGAAAAATACATACATAAATATGCACCTAAAAAACAAGAGAAAGAAGTTCAAAAAATAAAGAACATAAATTCAAGTACTCTAATAAAAGAAGTAAAGAAATAAGAATAAATAAACCCAAAGAAACAAAAAGAAGAAGTTCAAGTACAAAAACATATGAAATTCATATCTAACTAAAACACGCACCCTAAACCCTAAAAACCCTGAGATAGATAGTGGGGTCACGGATGTGACGGACTCGCCTCCGCATGCGACGATGCGGTACGCCGCGTCGACGCCTGCTCCGGCTCGTTCCTGACTCGGTCTCGCAGGGGGAGGGGAGGGGGTCCCGACCCCCCCTCCCCTCCTGCTCGGCCTCGCGCTACCGCATTGTTGCGCGCTAGGATTTGACAGGATGCAATGCGGTTATTCTGTTTCTGTTGGGGAACGTAGAAATTATTCAAAATTTTCCTACGTGTCACCAAGATCAATCTATGGAGTCATCTAGCAACGAGGGAGGAGTGGATCTACATACCCTTGAAGATCGCTTGTGGAAGTGTTCAAGAGAACGGGGTAGATGGAGTCGTACTCGTCGTGATCCAAATCACCAATGATCCTAGCGCCGAACGGACGGCACCTCCGCGTTCAACACATGTACGGAGCAGCGATGTCTCCTCTTTCTTGATCCAGCAAGGGGGAAGGAGAGGTTGATGGAGATCCAGCAGCACGACGGCGTGGTGGTGGAAGTAGCGGGATTCCAACAGGGCTTCGCCAAGCGCTGCGGGAGGAGGGAGATGTGTCATGGGAGGGAGAGGGAGGCGCCAGGGCTTAGGTGCGGCTGCCCTCCCTTCCCCCCACTATATATAGGGCCAAGGGAGAGGGGGGCGCAGCCTTGGCCCTTCCTCCAAGGAAGGGTGCGGCCAGGGAGGAGTCCATCCTCCCCAAGGCACCTAGGAGGTGCCTTCCCCCTTTAGGACTCTTCCTTTCCCTTATCTCTTGGCGCATGGGCCTCTTGGGGCTGGCGCCCTTGGCCCATATAGGCCAAGGCGCACACCCCTACAGCCCATGTGGCCCCCCGGGGTAGGTGGACCCCCTTGGTGGACCCCCGGACCCCTTTCGGCACTCCCGGTACAATACCGATAATGCGCGAAACTTTTCCGGCGACCAAAACAAGACTTCCCATATATAAATCTTTACCTCCGGACCATTCCGGAACTCCTCGTGACGTCCGGGATCTCATCCGGGACTCCGAACAACTTTCGGGTTACCGCATACTAATATCTCTATAACCCTAGCGTCACCGAACCTTAAGTGTGTAGACCCTATGGGTTCGGGAGACACGTAGACATGACCGAGACGACTCTCCGGCCAATAACCAACAGCGGGATCTGGATACCCATGTTGGCTCCCACATGCTCCTCGATGATCTCATCGGATGAACCACGATGTCGAGGATTCAATCAATCCCGCATACAATTCCCTTTGTCTATCGGTATGTTACTTGCCCGAGATTCGATCGTCGGTATCCCGATACCTTGTTCAATCTCGTTACCGGCAAGTCTCTTTACTCGTTCCGTAACACATCATCCCGTGATCAACTCCTTGATCACATTGTGCACATTATGATGATGTCCTACCGAGTGGGCCCAGAGATACCTCTCCGTTTACACGGAGTGACAAATCCCAGTCTCGATTCGTGCCAACCCAACAGACACTTTCGGAGATACCCATAGTGCACCTTTATAGTCACCCAGTTACGTTGTGACATTTGGCACACCCAAAGCACTCCTACGGGATCCAGGAGTTGCACAATCTCATGGTCTAAGGAAATGATACTTGACATTAGAAAAGCTTTAGCATACGAACTACATGATCTTTGTGCTAGGCTTAGGATTGGGTCTTGTCCATCACATCATTCTTCTAATGATGTGATCCCGTTATCAATGACATTCAATGTCCATGGCCAGGAAACCGTAACCATCTATTGATCAACGAGCTAGTCAACTAGAGGCTTACTAGGGACATGGTGTTGTCTATGTATCCACACATGTATCTGAGCTTCCTATCAATACAATTCTAGCATGGACAATAAACGATTATCATGAACAAGGAAATATAATAATAACCAATTTATTATTGCCTCTAGGGCATATTTCCAACAGTCTCCCACTTGCACTAGAGTCAATAATCCAGTTCACATCGATATGTGATTAACACTCAAGGTCACATCCCCATGTGACTAACACCCAAAGAGTCTACTAGAGTCAATAATCTAGTTCACTTTACCATGTGATTAACACTCGATGAGTTCTGGGTTTGATCATGTTATGCTTGTGAGAGATGTTATAGTCAACGGATCTGAACCTTTTAGATCCGTGTGTGCATTACAAATCTCTATGTCATCTCCTAGATGCAGCTACCACGTTCTATTTGGAGCTATTCCAAACAATTGTTCTACTATATGAATCCAGTTTACTACTCAGAATAATCTGGATTAGTGTCAAAGTTTGCATCGGCGTAACCCTTTACGACGAACTCTTTTACCACCTCCATAATCGAGAAAATTCCTTAGTCCACTAGTTACTAAGGATAACTTTGACCGTTGTCCTGTGATCCATTCTTGGATCACTCTTGTACCCCTTGACTGACTCATGGCAAGGCACACTTCAGGTGCGGTACACAGCATAGCATACTGTAGAGAGCCTATGATAAAAGCATAGGGGACGACCTTCGTCCTTCCTCTTTCTTCTGCCGTGGTCGAGCTTTAAGTCTTAACTTCATACCTTACAACTCAGGCAAGAACTCCTTCTTTGACTGATCCATCTTGAACACCTTCAAGATCATGTCAAGGTATGTGCTCATTTGAAAGTACCATTAAGAATTTTGATCTATCCTTATAGATCTTGATGCTCAATGTTCAAGTAGCTTAATCCAGGCTATCCATTGAAAAACACTTTCCAAATAACCCTATATGCTTTCCAGAAATTCTACGTCATTTCTGGTCAACAACATATATTTATCAGAAATTCTATAGTGCTCCCACTCACTTCTTTGGAAATACAAGTTTCTCATAAACTTTGTATACACCCAAAACTTTGATCATCTTATCAAAGCATACATTCCAACTCCGAGATGCTTACTCCAGTCCTTAGAAGGATTGCTGGAGCTTTGCATACTTATTAGCATCTTTCAGGATTGACAAAACCTTCCGGTTGTATCACATACAACCTTTCCTCAAGAAAATCGTTGAGAAAACAATGTTTTTTTTGACATCCTATCTGCAAGATTTCACAAACAATGCAGTAATCGCTAATATAATTCCAACATACTCTTAGCATCGCTACGAGTGAGAAAGTCTCATCGTAGTCAACTCCTTGAACTTGTCGGAAAACATCTTAATGACAAGTTGAGCTTTCTTAATGGTGATACCTACCATCATTGTCTGTCTTCCTTTTAAATCCATATGTACCTAACAGCTTTACGACCATCAAGTAGTTCTCCCAAAGTCTACACTTTGTTTTCATATATGGATCCTCTCTCGGATTATATGGCCTCGAGCCATTTTGGAATCTAGGCCCACCATCGTTTCTCCATAGTTCGTAGGTTCATTGTTGTTTAGCAACATGACTTCCAAGACAGGATTACGTACCACTCTGAAGTAGTACGCATCCTTGTCATCCCACGAGGTTTGGTAGTGACTTGATCTGAAGTTTCATGATCACTATCATAAGCTTCCACTTCAATTGGTGTAGGTGCCACAGGAACAACTCCCGTGCCCTGCCACACACTAGTTGAAGAGACGGTTCAACAACCTTATCAAGTCTCCACCATCCTCCCACTCAATTCTTTCGAGAGAAACTTTTCCTCGAGAAAGGACCCGATTCTAGAAACAATCCCTTATTGCTTTCGGATCTGAGACAGGAGGTATACCCAACTGTTTTGGGTGTCCTATGAAGATGCATTTATCCGCTTAGGGTTCGAGCTTATCAGCCTGAAACTTTTCCACATAAGCGTCGCAGCCCCAAACTTTTAAGAAATGACAGCTTAGGTTTCTCTAAACCATAGTTCATACGGTGTCATCTCATCGGAATTACGTGGTGCCCTATTTAAAGTGAATGTGGTTGTCTCTAATGCCTAACCCATAAACTATCGTGGTAATTCGATAAGAGACATCATGGTATGCATCATATCCAATAGGGTGCAGTTATGATGTTCGGACACACCATCACACTATGGTGTTCCAGGCTGTATTAGTTGTGAAACAATTTCCACAATGTCTTAATTCTGTGCCAAACTCGTAATTCAGATATTCATCTCTATGATCATATCATAGATATTTTATCCTCTTGTCACGACGATCTTTCAACTTCACCCTGAAATTACTTGAACCTTTCAATAATTCAGACTCGTGATTTATCAAGTAAATGTACTCAACATCTACTCAAATCATCTGTGAAGTAAGAACATAACGATATCCACTACACGCCTCAGCACTCATTGGACTGCGCACATCAAGATGTATTACTTCCAACAAGTTGCTTTCTTGTTCCATTTTACTGAAAATGAGGCTTTCAGTCATCTTGCCCATGTGGTATGATTTGCATGTCTCAAGTGATTCGAAATCAAGTGAGTCCAAACGATCCATTTGTATAGAGTTTCTTCATGCATATCTACCAACAAACATGGTTCGCATGTCTCAATCCTTTCAAAAATGAGTGAGTCCAAAGATCCATCAACATGGAGCTTCTTCATGCGTTTTATACCGATATGACTTAAGTGGCAGTGCCACAAGTAGGTGGTACTATCATTACTATCCTATATCTTTTGGCATGAACATGTGTATCACTACGATCGAGATTCAATAAACCATTCATTTTAGGCGTAAGACCATTGAAGGTATTATTCAAATAAACAGAGTAACCATTATTCTCCTTAAATGAATAACCGTATCACGATAGACATAATCCAATCATGTCTATGCTCAACGCAAACACCAAATAACAATTATTTAGGTTTTAATACCAATCTCGATGGTAGAGGGAGCGTGCGATGCTTGATCATATCAACCTTGGAAACACTTCCAACACATATCGTCAGCTCACCTTTAGCTAGTCTCCGTTTATTCCCTAGCTTTTATTTTGAGTTACTAACACTTAGCAACCGAACCGGTATCTAATACCCTGGTGCTACTAGGAGTACTAGTAACGTACACATTAACATAATGTATATCCAATATACTTCTATCGACAGTCTTCTCATCTACCAAGTATCTAGGGTAATTCTGCTCAAGTGGCTGTTCCCCTTTATTACAGAAGCACTTAGTCTTGGGCTTGGGTTCAACTTTGGGTTTCTTCACTTGAGCAGCAACTGACTTGTCGTTTCATGAAGTATCCCTTTCTTCCCCTTGCCCTTCTTGAAACTAGTGGTTTCACCAACCATCAACAATTGATGCTCCTTGATTTCTACTTTTGTGGTGTCAAACATCGCGAATATCTCAAGGTTCATCATATATGTCCCTGATATATTATAGTTCATCATGAAGCTCTAGCAGCTTGGTGGTAATGACTTCGGAGAAACATCACTATCTCATATGGAAGATCAACTCCCACTCGATTCAAATGATTGTTGTACTCAGACAATCTGAGCACAAGCTCAACAATTGAGCTTTTCTCCCTTAGTTTGCAGGCTAAGAAAATCGTCGGAGGTCTTATACCTCTTGACGTGGGCACGAGCCTGAAATCCCAATTTCAGCCCTCGAAACATCTCATATGTTTCGCGATGTTTTAAAACGTCTTCGGTGCCTCAACTCTAAACCATTTAACTGAACTATCACGTAGTTATCAAAATGTGTATGTCAGATGTTCGCAACATCCACAGACGACGTTCGAGGTTCAGCACACTGAGCGGTGCATTAAGGACATAAGCCTTTTACTGTCTGCATAATTGCTACTATCAACTTTCAACTAATTTTTGTCTAGGAACATATCTAAACAGTAGAACTAAAGCGCGAGCTACGACATAATTTGCAAAAACCCTTTTGACTATGTTCAGGATAATTAAGTTCATGAACTCCCACTCAGATAGACATCCCTCTAGTCATCTAAGTGATTACATGATCCGAGTCAACTAGGCCGTGTCCGATCATCACGTGAGACGGACTAGTCAACATCGGTGAACATCTTCATGTTGATCGTATCTACCATACGACTCATGCTCGACCTTTCGGTCTCTTGTGTTCCGAGGCCATGTCTGTACATGCTAGGCTCGTCAAGTCAACCTAAGTGTTTTGCATGTGTTCCGAGGCCATGTATGTACATGCTAGGCTCGTCAACACCCGTTGTATTCGAACGTAAGAATCTATCACACCCGATCATCACGTGGTGCTTCGAAACGACGAACTTTCGCAACGGTGCACAGTTAGGGGGAACACTTTCTTGAAATTTTAATGAGGGATCATCTTATTTACTACCGTCGTTCTAAGCAAATAAGATGTATAAACATGATAAACATCACATGCAATCAAATAGTGACATGATATGGCCATCATCACTTTGCTCCTTTTGATCTCCATCTTCGGGGCTCCATGATCATCATCGTCACCGGCATGACACCATGATCTCCATCATCATGATCTCCATCATCGTGTCTTCATGAAGTTGTCTCGCCAACTATTACTTCTACTACTACAGCTAACGGTTAGCAATAAAGTAAAGTAATTACATGGCGTTGTTCAATGACACGCAGGTCATATAATAAATAAAGACAACTCCTATGGCTCCTGCCGGTTGTCATACTCATCGACATGCAAGTCGTGATTCCTATTACAAGAACATGATCAATCTCATACATCACATATCATTCATCACATTCTTTTGGCCATATCACATCACATAGCATACCCTGCAAAAACAAGTTAGACGTCCTCTAATTGTTGTTTGCATGTTTTACGTGGCTGCTATGGGTTTCTAGCAAGAACGTTTCTTACCTACGCAAAAACCACAACGTGATATGCCAATTGCTATTTACCCTTCATAAGGACCCTTTTCATCGAATCCGATCCGACTAAAGTGGGAGAGACAGACACCCGCTAGCCACCTTATGCAACTAGTGCATGTCAGTCGGTGGAACCAGTCTCACGTAAGAGTACGTGTAAGGTCGGTCCGGGCCGCTTCATCCCACAATGCCGCCGAATCAAGATTGGACTAGTAACGGTAAGCATATTGAACAAAATCAACGCCCACAACTACTTTGTGTTCTACTCGTGCATAGTAACTACGCATAGACCTAGCTCATGATGCCACTGTTGGGGAACGTAGCATAAATTCAAAATTTTCCTACGTGTCACCAAGATCTATCTATGGAGTCATCTAGCAACGAGGGAGGAGTGGATCTACATACCCTTGTAGATCGCGCGCGGAAGCGTTCAAGAGAACGGGGTTGATGGAGTCGTACTCGTCGTGATCCAAATCACCGATGATCCTAGCGCCGAACGGACGGCACCTCCGCGTTCAACACACGTACGGAGCAGCGACGTCTCCTCCTTCTTGATCCAGCAAGGGGGAAGGAGAGGTTGATGGAGATCCAGCAGCACGACGGCGTGGTGGTGGAAGTAGCGGGATTCCAACAGGGCTTCGCCAAGCGCTGCGGGAGGAGGGAGATGTGTCATGGGAGGGAGAGGGAGGCGCCAGGGCTTAGGTGCGGCTGCCCTCCCTTCCCCCCACTATATATAGGGCCAAGGGAGAGGGGGGGGCGCAGCCTTGGCCCTTCCTCCAAGGAAGGGTGCGGCCAGGGAGGAGTCCATCCTCCCCAAGGCACCTAGGAGGTGCCTTCCCCCTTTAGGACTCTTCCTTTCCCTTATCTCTTGGCGCATGGGCCTCTTGGGGCTGGTGCCCTTGGCCCATATAGGCCAAGGCGCACACCCCTACAGCCCATGTGGCCCCCCGGGGTAGGTGGACCCCCTTGGTGGACCCCCGGACCCCTTTCGGCACTCCCGGTACAATACCGATAATGCGCGAAACTTTTCCGGCGACCAAAACAAGACTTCCCATATATAAATCTTTACCTCCGGACCATTTCGGAACTCCTCGTGACGTCTGGGATCTCATCCAGGACTCCGAACAACTTTCGGGTTACCGCATACTAATATCTCTATAACCCTAGCGTCACCGAACCTTAAGTGTGTAGACCCTACAGGTTCGGGAGACACGTAGACATGACCGAGACGACTCTCCGGCCAATAACCAACAGCGGGATCTGGATACTCATGTTGGCTCCCACATGCTCCTCGATGATCTCATCGGATGAACCACGATGTCGAGGATTCAATCAATCCCGCATACAATTCCCTTTGTCTATCGGTGTGTTACTTGCCCGAGATTTGATCGTCGGTATCCCGATACCTTGTTCAATCTCGTTACCGGCAAGTCTCTTTACTCGTTCCGTAACACATCATCCCGTGATCAACTCCTTGATCACATTGTGCACATTATGATGATGTCCTACCGAGTGGGCCCAGAGATACCTCTCCGTTTACACGGAGTGACAAATCCCAGTCTCGATTCGTGCCAACCCAACAGACACTTTCGGAGATACCCGTAGTGCACCTTTATAGTTACCCAGTTACGTTGTGACGTTTGGCACACCCAAAGCACTCCTACGGGATCCGGGAGTTGCACAATCTCATGGTCTAAGGAAATGATACTTGACATTAGAAAAGCTTTAGCATACGAACTACATGATCTTTGTGCTAGGCTTAGGATTGGGTGTTGTCCATCACATCATTCTTCTAATGATGTGATCCCGTTATCAATGACATTCAATGTCCATGGTCAGGAAACCATAACCATCTATTGATCAACGAGCTAGTCAACTAGAGGCTTACTAGGGACATGGTGTTGTCTATGTATCCACACATGTATCTGAGTTTCCTATCAATACAATTCTAGCATGGACAATAAACGATTATCATGAACAAGGAAATATAATAATAACCAATTTATTATTGCCTCTAGGGCATACTTCCAACAGTTTCCACCCCCACCGTACGCACCCTAAACCCTAAAAACCCTAAGATAGATAGTGGGGTCACAGATGTGACGGACTCACCTCCGCATGCGACGACGCGGCACGCCGCGTCGTCGCCTGCTCCGGCTCGTTCCTGCCGGCCCCCTCCTCCGCCGCGCCCAACTGTCACCGCCACCAAGCTTCATGGCCGGCGGTCGGTGCGGCGGTTCTTCGATGCTGCCCGAGGACGGCCATTGCAGCGGAGCTCCTAGGGTAGTGCGGCAGCTGGAGATGCCCTCAGGTTAGTAGAAAACCGGCCCGTCCTCCCTCTCTCGTCTCTTCCTCTTGTCCTCCTCCGTCGTTGAGAGTCATGGTGGCAGGGGCATCCTCTTTCTCAGGCACTGCCACCGGTGGAGCAGGCATAGGTGTTTGTATTGTCATGCCATGATCACTAGTTGGTGAATAAATGTTACATGCAATCTGCAATGATGAAATAGATTTTCAATGTCATTTGCCACATTCATTTGTTTTGCAAGTTTGTAGTTTTGGATGTGCGAAAATCTTGCATCATGAGTTAAATTCGCCTCCTTATATAAGTAGGAATGAATGCACCTGCAAGGAATCATACATTATTTGGTTTCAAAGTCGAACCATGGATAAATTGCTTGCTTGTGTAACGAAGTTTGGAATAGACCGCAACGATTAAGCATTGTACCTTTCGACCATCTATCCAAATCTTGGGGTCCTTCTAAGAGTACTTGAAAGTCCATGGTGCCATAATCCACATATGTTGAGTGAACTTTAATCTCCGCCTATCATCAAGAACAATGAAATACATGTTGTTATTGTGTCGGGATTTAGAGGAGCCTGTTGCGAACTGTATATCCAAGTCAGATTTGATAAGATCTAAAGAGTGGGAATCATATATGAATTATGCTTGTTGACATATATTATATCCAGTTAAAATGAAGCTTGCATAAACCATGGAGTATGCTTCAATACTTTTTATTGACCATTTTGGTTGTGCTTATACTCTTCTTTCACATAACTTACGATTTTTTTCGTTTGGACATATAGGCCGGCTCCACTTTTATATTGAAATGAAACCAAGCATCCAACTAGTCATAGTCCCTAACATTGATATGTGAACTAATCAACAATGTGAATACCTGTTGGCTTGGTTTTCTTTAATGAAAATCGGAAGGGGAAAACCCTTCTTTGATAAAAAAAAGTCTGATGCCTATTGAAGTGGTATGGTTAATATTCACCATATTTATTTTGTTTTTCAGATTCTGATGGGGGCACTGTAAGTATCGGAGAGTCCCAATTGGTAGGACCGAGTCGTCCGCCTCCCATCAGTCCACTCCCGATGATGAGTCATCATTGTATGGCGATGTCGGAGTGGACTTAGATGGACCAGATCCGCTCGCTACCGAGTCGGGCGACATGGAGACCTCGGATGGCTCGGGGTCTACCTCGAGCAACACTTCCAAGAGGAAGAAATCCGGGCGTGGTCCGGGGAAGGTCCCGGAACCAAATGCTGCCAGCGACCGTCCATCATATTTTGGATGCCTCAACTTTGACACTCACATATGCTTGTCTTTTATATCATGCAGTCAGTGGAAATTTATCCCGACACAACCTAAGGGGGCATGCCCGCCGAACCACATCATCGGCTCCCTCTTGAGGAAGCACTTCCCTGGATTGTCCAAGCCAGGTGATGACGAGCCGCCGTCACCGGGTTTAACCTGGGAGCATTACAAACACAACAAGGACGAGCACAATGTCACCATGGCCACCCGGGTCATCAATGCTTTTTTGTAAGTATCTTCGCTCCGACCATTGCATTTTTCCATATCCAAATCCTTACTTGTGTGGATGGTGAGAAGATGCAATATGCTTTCTTGTAGCAAACATTTGCTTGCGTGGATGGTGAGCAGTAGAAGGCGATCAAAGGCGTCATGAAATCTGCCCGAAAGATACTCTCTGACACCAAGCACACGCTGCGATACAAAGCCGTGATGCAGTGTCGGCCGCTCGATGACAAGGGAGAGAAGATGACAAGGAAGACTGCTTGCCAGACCAACTTGTCGCGAGAAGAATACATGTCAGTGGTAAGTGACTACATCGGTTGCTAGTACTTTGATTCATCCCTCTTGTTCCCCAATTATTCGATTTTGTCTGACTAGTCGAAGGAACCCTGGATGAAGGACGATTGTTGGGAGGCCCTGGTTGACATGTGGTGTGACCCAGCATGGCAAGCGCAACATGTGGAGAAGGGAAACGATCAAGCCAAAATGTCAGGCCCGGCTCATGTCCACGGGAGCCGGAACCTAACCGCTCTCAAGCAACACATGGTATGTGGATTAAGATGTTAACTTTTTCGCACGGTGCATCTTGGTTCATTAAACTTTATGGTTAATTTTGCAGGAAGCGAAGGTTGGTCGCCCGGTCCACATCCTGGAAGCCTGGAGAGAAGGTCACAAGGGGAAGGATGGCGCCGAGTTCTGCAGTGAGTCGGGGAAGGAGAAGTGGGGGACCTTCAAAGAGGTCTTCCAGGAGGTGCACGGGCAGGAAGCCGAACCTACGTCCAAGCCCGTTGATCCTGAGCTTCTCATCATTGTTGGCCAGGGGAAGGGCCATAGCCGCCACCTCCTTTGCAATGAGGCGATCGCCACCTCCTCACATCTCAAACTGCACGAGATACGTGCTTCAAGCACCAGCTCAACTCCGTCCATACGGAGTCGCCCAACCGCCGCATCACGTGAGATAACGCGCATCAAGGTTAGCATCCTAACCTTTCATTTATGTCCATGTCTCGAAATAGCATCGTTCCAATCTATATGAGCCTAATACCATGTTACAGGATTTAATGGAGTAGCGGGCTGTTGAAGAGGAGCAAAGGCAGAAGGATGAGCAGGAGTCCAGAGAAAAGGAACGGGAAGACACGAACAAGAGGTTGAAGCTGCTTGAGGATCAACTACAGGTAGAACATTATCTAAACTACAGTAGAAGATTCATTACATAGGGACGAACCACCCTCACGTGACTCTACTCTTATAGGTTCTTATGTAATCTCGAAGCAGTGCAAGTGATGCCCCTCCTCCTCCGGAATGTTAACCCGATGGCCTCTCCTCCTCAAGATGATCTATATATGAACAAGTGTACTTCTATTGTGACGTGCACGTGTTTTGCAATTAGTGACAATATGTATAAATTTGCGACTTGTGTGTGACGTCTACTAGGATAATACATTCGACTTGTGTGTGACAATATGTGGATTATCCCTAATTATGCATACATATGTGGACTAGATCAAATTATGCATATATATGATCAAATTATGCCTATATATGTGTGGACTACTCCAAATTGCACTGTAGTTGTTTTTATCTGCAGGGATCAAAAAAGAAATAGCTTAACAGCAGAATGGATGGGAAAGATTTCCGAGAGCAGCACTCGGAAAACGATATACTACCAGAGCACCTCTCGGAAAACTGGTCGTCTGGGAGACACTACTATTGTGCCCACACCTTTTCCGAGAGCACCTCTCGGAAAATTGGTCGTCTGGGAGACACTACTATTGTGCCCACACCTTTTCCGAGAGCTGCTCTCAGAAAAGAAGGCGAGCATTGCCGAGACAAGCTCTCGGCAACGATATGTAAACTGTCAGCTGCCATGTGGGCCACACTGTCCTACTGGTCAGGAGAATTGCCGAGAGCAGCTCTCGGCAAAGATATCGTCATTTTTTTCAAAAATATTTAGCAAGTTATTTGAAACTTTTACTGATAAATGTGATTAGTTGGACCACATGTCAGTTAGAAAGAACACACACAAAAAAGAATATAGGATGTGGCATGTACTTTGCCGAGTGTCGTTTGGCGGCTCTCGGTAATGTACGCAGTAACTGACGGAGTCGTCTGTTGCGGACGGGCATGCCACGTAGCTCCTCTTTGCCGTGAGCGGCTCTCGGCGTCTGCAGGGTTTGCCGTGCGGTGCCTCTTTGCCATGAGGCAGTGACGGCAAAGAAGCAGTTTGCCGTGAAGCTGGGTTTGCCGAGAGTGACTCTCGGCGTTGTTATTTTTGCCGAGTGTCCGTGTTTTAGCGCTCGGCGAAGAGCATGCCACCCGACGTATGTGAAAATTCCAGTAATGTGATGTTCATTAGTCAATAACGTGTCAAAATTCTCTCAAACAAAAATGGGTAGTTTTCTCTTTGGGCGAGTGTGGACGGGTGGGAGCGGAGGTCAATTTGTAGCACATCTCTGTTTCTTTTCTATTATGCTTTTAGTATATATATAATTGATAGATAAATTTTGCAATGGATAATTTACCTACGGTTTACCTAAAAAGCATCTTTTCCATAAATAAACGAATTTGATAGCCGTCGAGCACTTAAATGGGTTGGTGAGACGATAAAGTGAGAAACCTCTAGGCTCTAGCGAGTTTTAAAATGAATGAAATGCAGCACTTGATACTGGTAGGTACTTCACCTTTTTGAAGAAGCTAAACTGCAAGAAACTTCAAAGTTCCGTAGGATTATCTAACGCCTAGCTACACGTAGCTAGCCCTTGCTTCACCAAGATTTGCATAAACAGTTCTTAAAAGGCTCAGAATCATACTACTAGCTGTCTGTCTGATGACAGTCTTCTTACTGAAACTTTTAAAGCATGGCTACTCCGATCCGCATGCATACACAGTAGTGATATTTAAGAAAAAGAAAGGAGACAAAATTCTCAATGATGTCTTCCCGCATGCTTTCGTCATGGCAACGTGAGCATATCCTCCTCAAAAACCTCGCCGGGAAAACTTCCAGGCGCTTGCGGCTACAAATAGGCCCCCACGGCAACTTTGGTCCACTCCACTTGGTCCACTGCGCCTTGTTCGATCCACGCATGCTATGCATCTGCACGCAGGCGAGGTGCACCTCCAGTATTTCATGCCCCGCCAGCAGCAGGACGCAACCGACCTTCCGGACCTGGCAGCCAGCACCTCCTCCGCAGCTTCGCCGGCCGCCACCATGTGGGAGTATCACCAAGCGCATGCGGCCTTGCAGCCTTCCCCCTCCTGGAGCCCCTACACCGGGCCGTCCACCGCGGCTCTCCTCGATGGCTCGACCTTCGCCGCCGACTCGGTGGCAGGCGCGGCCGACATGAGGCTGCCGGTCGGCGAGCACGTCCACGGCCAGGCCTGGAGCCACGACGAACTGTGAGTACTTAATTATATGCATGCATGCCCTAAGTCCTAGTAATAACTCCCGGTAATTCGATTGAATGCTTGATGTAGATAGTGGATCCATGTCATCGCAAGTCAAATATATTTTCTGTTTTCAGAAGCAACGACAACACCGGCTACAGGGAGAACTTCCTGGACCTGCTCGCATCGAAGAACGTGACACAGGAGATGTTCGAGGACGTCCCGGCCGGCCGTTATGCCGCCGCACCCGCCCTCGCGGCACGGTTCGAGGCAGGCTCCGACGTTTCTCCGATCAAGTACGAGGTTGTCGCCTCGCCGTTGTTCATGGGGAGCGGTTCTAATGCTGCGCTCGAGGCCCAGGGGATGAACATGATGAGCGGCATGCCATCCTACGCCGACGACCACCACCACCATCAGAGGAAGGAAGGCATCAACCACCCGCAGCAAGAACATGGGAACCCCATGGCTTCCTTTCTGCAGCACATAAGTACTCGCACTAGTGCCGCCATGCACGCTAGCCTGGATTATTCAGGCTTGGGAGCGCTTGACAAGATTTGCCAGGACGGCCGAGCAATGGAGGCGGCGAGCCCTTTTAGCTTGAGGAGTCTGCCGGATTTCGGCTCTATCGGCGGCTACAAACCAACCAAGGAATCGACGTTGGTGCCACCGTACATGAGATCCGCCGACAGGCCAGACAGAAGCAGACAAGAGCAAGAGATCCTGCCCGTAAGTATGCTTGCACATCCATAGCATTTGATACAGTGACTTGCCAATGGTACAATTAGCTAGTACACTAATCAGTGACAGCTGTTCATGAACCATACGTAATTTGGTACTTGGATGGATGTGTACTGTGGGTTCAGGCTAGGAGTAGTAGCAGCGGCAGTGGACCGCCGGCGGCGACTGATCGTAAGAAGCGAACATCTGAGGAAAGGCGAGAAAGCACTGTCAAGAAGTCCAAGCAGGAGGCATCCACAGCATCACCTCCTAAGGTAACAGCGAAAACAAGTTAAATGTTTGATAGCAGACTATTCAGTTAGCATCTGTGAGGTGCTCATTGGGCTACCGAATGCAGCAACCAGTTCCTAAAGTGAAGCTGGGGGAGAAGATCACAGCACTGCAGCAAATCGTTTCGCCGTTTGGGAAGGTAGGTACACACATAAACAAAGTTTTTATTTCAGATGTCACCAATTCTGAAACTGCTATTCCCTTCGATCCATATCAGTTGTCGCTAATGGATGTATGTAGCGCTGGAATAGGTCTAGATACACCCATTTCAGTGACAATTATTATGGATAGGAGGGAGGGTAACATTCTAGTCTAACTCTTCCTTTCCAACTTCACATATGAGCAGACAGACACAGCATCGGTGCTGTTTGAAACGATCAAGTATATCAAGTTTCTGCACGAGCAAGTACAGGTATAAATACTAAAACCATATTGCAGATCGAATTAATTCTCTACATGCCATTCTTTCAAAAATCCCTCAATTCATGCATGCATATGCTCTCCGTGTATAATTTGACCTAGCTAGAGCCACAAAAGCTTCCGGGAAAGCATAAGATTCCTGCACCCCCACCCCGACATTCCTAGTAAAAAGAAAGTGTAGTCCAGACGAGAAACGTATACGCACACCACACACGAAACACGATCCGTGGTATCTTCCGAGATGCAATGAATCGTTGCAATGACTGTTTAGCTGGTTCCACTTCACATATGATATTGACTTGTTGCGCGTCCCTTTATCAGTGCACTTCCTAGTCATGCATAAATATACCCGAGAGACCACATAAAGAATGTCCCAACTTGTCCTGCCTCACACTCCACCAGAAACATGAGATAAGGACAGTGCACGCACACACACATGTCGCCATCCCATCACAGAGAGAGTAGTGGAGCTTTCCGAGTCCCAGCTATGCTGATTAGCCCGCCTCTCCTGCTTTGTTTGCGCAGCTGCTGAGCGAGCCGTACACGAACGCGAGCAGGAACAAGGTACAGACAAACTGATGCTGCAAAATCCATTCTTTTTGCAAAATAAGATCCGGGCTACGAGCACGTAATTAATCGTCGTCGTCGGTGGGTTTCAGGGTAACTGCAGCAACCTTCTTCCATGGGGAGAGCGCGCGGAGGCGAGCAAGGGGGAGGGGGAGCATGACCTGAGGGAGAGAGGGCTTTGCTTGGTCCCTGTCTCGTGGACCCCTGAGGTGTACCGGGACGGCAACGCCATGGACTACTGGACGCCGGCGTACAGGGGCTGCCTCTACCGGTGATGGAGCCTGCCTCACTGACTGCGCTGCAAAACTCCTTTGTCTCAGTAGCTCTGCGCCGCGCCTGCCCGATCGACGCAGATTGATCGTTCCAAGTTATGTAGGCAGCTGATGACCGGCCTGCTTGTGGTGCCTGTATTGCCTAGGTTATAATTCGTTCCTCTCTTTGCGTTTCTAATTAAGTTTGTTGATCTGTAACGAGTAACCACTGCTCTCTTACAGACATGGTATGAGTACGTTGCTGACATTTGTAGCTACTAATACAGTAATATTGCGCATGATATAAAATCATCAGTAGATATGTCTCAAGATCTGTTAAGTAATGTACTACATCCGAGCCTCTTTGATGATCCGCAAGTCAGATGATGTCTCGCCGCAGGAGGCCGGCGTCTCGGCGGGGAAGACGAGATAGGTTGTGCACAGGAGAGCAGTGTACTCCATTTACAGAGACTGTTTTTTCTTTGGAAGCAACCATATATTCATTAGGCAATGAGATTACACATATGGTCACCATACGAGACACAAATGCTTGTCAAGGAACTTTGCATAAAGAATTTCACAAGAAGTAAAACTACTATTCCACCCTTGCAGAAACCTGTACCTCACCGTAACGTTGTAGTCCACAAACCTCCGCCGTCACCATGGCAACGCCGGAAAAAGATGAAAACAGTTGCCATATCAAGATCTAAGAGAGCACCACCGCATACAAAGGTGCTTTTGATCTGATGAAGTGGGTCGCCGCAAGCGGTGAGATCGAGTCTTTGTGGCACATATCTTCCCCGTTGTCAACAGATCTCGACACCATCAACTTCATCCGATGTAGTCGAAGAAGAGGAACGTCGCCGCCTGCCGTCATCCACGCACCCAATTATAAGACAGTAAACATGACTACAACAGCCGGCACGACCGCCACCCGCGAGAGCGCCGTCAACCGACCACCAGACACGAACTTCACCAGATCCAAAGATCGGCGAGACGACGAGGCCACCTGCCCCCCGACCCCACCGGTTGCAGCAACGCCAAGATGAAGGAAGAGTAGAGACAACTTATTCCGACGCGGCGTCACCTCCCCCACGAAAACAGCGCCCCGAGGAAGCACTAGGCCAACCCTAAGTACAGAGACGGTTAGTTACTCTTGCCGCGGTCGGCGTGGGTGTCCGCGACGCGTCCTACGTTTGAGGCGTGGGCAGGTGGGCGGCGGAACGGAGGAGAACCAGCCGTCGGAATTAATGGGTTCGACCGAAGTGCGTGGGGCAGTCCCACCCGACTGAAAGCGAGGACACGGCGCATCACGCGGGGGCCGGCGCACGAGCCATAGGGTGGATTAGGACCCGCAACGCGTCGCGGCAGCCGTGGAATTCCTCTCGCCATCAGCCGTCCGTCCACATCGCGCGGTCCTCCGCTGCCGCGCAGGCGTCCAGCGACAAGCGTATCGGACCGGTGCGCGTCAAACCGCTCGTGCGTCAGCTGTCTATTCCTCTCTTTCCGATCGATGGGAGGGAGACGAGGCTGCCAAAGCTTTGCTAGGGGCCACGTCCAACGACACGAGACAGGGAGATGGGTATAATTTCTCCTAATTAGGCTTTACTAGCGTTGTCTTTCCAAAAAGATGAAATAATTCAGTCTCCCTCAAAACACATTTCATCTTCGGACCACGTGGTTGTGTCTCTCAACACGGCATTCCTCATTTCATCTTCGAACCACATGGTTGTGTCTCTTAACACGGCATTCCTTTACAGTTGGCATGAGATGACATGGCCTCCTTTGGTTCATAGGATTGGAAAATTATAGAAACAAAAAAGTTATAGAAAATGAGATGACATGTATCTTAAATCCTATGCATACGAATAGAAAAGGAAATGTTCTTTGATTCATACTATAGGATTTTTTTCGTTGAGTCTAGGCTAATATTTATTTCCTATGAATTATGGAGGATAGAAAGAATTCCTCAATAGAAATATAATTTCATTCCTACAAACCAAATAACTTTAAAGGAATTTTTCCTATAAAAATCCTATCCCTAGGAAATCCTACAAAATTGCTCCAAACCAAAGGAGGCCTGAACAGCGTGTGTGCGGCTAGGGTAGCACCGTGCACCTCTCATTATGTGTAGAGCAACTCTTGCGGAGTATCATTATGGGTCCGATCGTCGTAATAACCGTTCGTATATGTTGATTTTGGCCCCAAAAAAAGTTTGTCTAGCAGAATTTCCATCCCCCACTCAGTCGCTATGTTTTTTAGGGTGCACTAAATCAAGCCCGCAAGCATTTATATTTGGGGCTGGGTGAGACGATATAGCACTCCCTTCATCAATCAACCCAATCTTGATGCCACGGACATTTCAGCATGTTCCCCCTTTGTTGTAGGGTGGAACCCTAAGTGGAGATCTTTCACGAATTGGAGGGAAAATCTCCAAGAACAAGAAGAACACCAAGGGAAAACACAAGAGGAACACTCAAGAACAAGCCCAAATCACACGCCCACTAAACTCAAATCCACACAAGATCCACAAAGGTACATAAAAAACAAGAGGAACATGGGTACATGGTAAAGTTCATCTCAAATCCAAAGGAGATGAGGTCTTGGTGATCTGATCCTTCCCTCAAGGGGGCCTTGAATCCCTAGGGATCTTCTCCAATAGAGGCCTTGAACTCCAATCGAGTGTGTCTCTCTCAAGAGGAATCCCACAAGGGGAGATACATGAGCTAAGCTCTAATGTCTAGATCTATTCTTAGCTAAGTCTAAATAAAGGAGATGGCAGGGACGGAGCCAGGAATTTTGTATGGGGTGTGGGGGGGGGGGCGAGTTCCACACTTACGCTCTCTTACGGACTAATGAGCACTGGTCGAGTGGAAAAACGGTTTAAAGTATGCAAAAAAGCATAGGCCTGAAATCAGGCTTTCACTGATGTAAACACTAAAAAATACTACCAAATTATTGACTTTTTACAAAAAAAAATAGTTTTTGAATTTGCTATATAGAAAATTTTAGTGCATGGTACTAGAACAAGTTGATTCTGAATCTAGTTTTCGAGTCAATCAATCATTCATATAGACAACAAAAAACTGAGATTTGAAACCGAGGCTAATTGTCAGAGTGGATTTGCCATATAGGCATATTATTGGATGTGGTATGCTGTCAGATCTGTGGTTTCTATTGGTGGATGGTGCTTACCACGATCCTCTTTATGCTGGTTGACGATGATATGATCGATTGGGGATTGAAGCTCTAATGGTTGGACGCACTGTTGAAGATATCTTTCGATATTCCTATAAATCGGTCGATTTATCGCGTACCGTTGTCTAACCGATAAGATAAATCGGCCGATAATTCAGCCGATATGGCGATAAATCAGCCGATATGCCGATAAATTGGCCGATTTACCACTTATCATGGGTCGACCGATAAGTTTCCGATAAGCGATATCCCCAACATTGGTTGGACGTAAATGCCCTTTTTCTCATTGTTCTCTTCCTCTTCTTATCTATAGAAATAGAATTAGACAATCAAGCATTTCCTAATTAACTTCTAATGTTCATAGATTTTTTAATGGCACAACAGCGTAGGTTTTAACAAAATAAAAATCAAGAGACAAGCAAGGAGTTATGGTTAACCTGCACCTATGCAGCCGTGCTAGACCTTGATCGGTCCCCTTCTGGTGGTCTTTTGCGTGAAGGCTGGAGAAAATTCATCCTGGCGGCGGTAGGCGGAGACTCTAGCGGACGATGGGTAGGAAGGTCACACGAAGCCACGATCTGCGGTCAAATATGTCGATCGAACTGCCAGGAAACAAAGGGCCTGCATGCGCTTCTGCTGCCTGCTGGGCTTCGCGTTTGATGTTGGGCTTTTTTCCTACGCTAGGTTTTAGTCTGTAACTATTGTACATGGGCTGGGGCATGGGGAGGAGTCCTGAGGAGCTTGACGATGCGTCACAGGGGGGGGGGGCGAATTGAGTCAAAATGGGTGCATAATTAGGATCTGCCTAATCGCTATCAAGGGAAAACGTGATCGTTAGGAGGGGCCTCGACCCCCCTTGGATTCGTCCCTAGGAGATGGAGGAGTATCTATAGCCCTAGGGGGGTGAAGGGGTAAGCAAGGGCATCATGGGAATTACATGGGAAAAGCCCGCAGCTTCACACAGGGGGGCCCGTGTGCATGGGGTAAGTGGAGCTTGTGCGCACGGTCTCTGTGAGGCCCGTGGACACAGGGGTCCCATGGGCACGATACACACCCGTGCGCATGGGGTCTTTAGGACCGTCCAACTTGGGATGCCTGTGGGCATGGGGTTGAGGAGGCCCGTGCGCACGGGGTGGCCTGGGAGCTTTTGCCTTCTTCTTAACCGGTTCCTTCTCTGCTTTCATGCTGTCGTCTTGGATGGTGTAGTAGTTCTCTTGCGCTTGGACTCCTCCTCGATAAATGTGTGGCTCCACTCACACCTATGTATGCATACGAGAGAGGGGTCAAGTAGTATACCATCCTCGAAGGGCACAAGCGAACATGTGTAAAGGAGATGATGCACCTTTATGTATGTGAAGTAGATGTGGCACGTGTCACTTGCCAAATGGACTCTTTACATGGTGATGCCCGTAGGATGCTCCGCATCATCCCCTCCCCCTTAGGAAAGATCCATCCTCGGATCAAGAACCAAATCACTATGGGAAAGAGATGGCGCCCCGTGTTGAAGTGGACGATCACCAAGCGTTCTTCATCTTGAAGCTCGAAATGGGCACTCTCCAATGTCGCACCATCTCGTAATTTCTTCAAAAGAAGCAAAGACAACAAACGCTTGGAAAAACAAATGTGGTTAGCGTTAGTGCAAAATCAAGCATTCAAGAGGTGATTCACCCAACAAGTGTCATCGTCAAGCATAGCATGTGGTTTGACAAAGAAGTGTGGCATGGCATTTAAGCATATAAATTGAGAACAATCAAGGACATCATGGAAACAAGCATGTAAATGTGAGGTTGCGATGCAAATATGTGTGGCAAGAGAATAAGAATCAACCTCTAGTTCATAGCAAGCATACATAAAGTGCTCAACAAATGGTCTATGGTATGCATAGGAATCATTCACAACACCAAATATAATGAGATGTCTAAACGCATGGGGCAAGTGCAAGACAATCCAAGCATAATGTGCATATGGTGTAGTGAAAATCGAGTGGCACTCAACACAATAGAAAGAGCAATTGTTCATCATGTGTGAGGCAATCAAGTCAATAATGTGACAATCACACACAACAAAACAAAGAACGTATGTGCATGGTAGATAAACACATCTTTGTCATGATGGTTCTCGTCTCTTGCACATAACCATTAGAAGCAAAAGTGCATGAGTAATATGATGCAATGGCTATACTCATGGTACTAGGCATAAGGTGCAAAGAAGGAAGATAAGCATGCTTCACAAGAAATATGTCAACATCTCCAAATATATGTGAGAATGCTATGGGGGAAATCTCATTAGCAAGACTAAAAGCATTGTTGCACTCAATACAATTAGAGTCATATAGCATGAGAGAGGCAACATATAGAGATGTATGACAAGAAGCAATAGCAAGCATGTGCAAAGCATGGCAATAGGGGCTATCAACCGCATGAAATGGGAAAGTATGAATCATGGGTGATGCACTACGCGAAGCAAGCATATCAATCATGTCGTGCAAACTAGTGGAGCGAAGATGCAACACACTAGAGGATATCATGGTAACCATGTCATGTGAGCAAATAATAGGCATAGGCAAGCACAGACATAAAGCGAGATCAAAGCATCATCATAGGCATGGGGCACAAATGGAACATGGCAATTGCAAGAGATATCTCCACCAAACTTGCAAATAAACATACAAGTATGAGAATCAAGGAACATGTGTGATGCAAAGCATGGGTCACAAATGTATTGCAAAGGCGTAGGAATGGGCATATCATGCAAAGTGAACATGGCAATATGGGCATAAAGTGGGCAGTGGTATATAACCCATAACCATGTGAGGGCCATGTAGAAGAAATGCGTGAAGTATTTGCGTGAAAGGAGTGGTGGGAATGAAAATCCATGGAATCCCAAGTCATCATTGCTCTCTAGAGCTCGTTTCATCAACTCGTGGGATTGTGAGGTTGATGAGGAAGCATGTGTACCTACACAAAAGAGACACAAACCAAAGAAAGGGTGTGCATGGTAATGTACACATCATCCATCATGTTGTGTATGTGCATGTGAGAATTAGCACAAGATAAACAATGCTCAAAGAAATTTGAGGCACGGTAGAGAAACATGTCATCCATCATGAAAGAATGGTTGTTATATATAACATGATGGGGACACAAATTATAGCAATTGTATGGCACATCAATAGCATGTTTATTCATGGGATGCATATGGTGCAAACAATCATGGGGATCATGTAATTCATAAGATGTAGCAAAATCTCCTAATGGGTATGAGGAAACTATGGGGGTCTCCTCATGAGCAATACGGAAGCATAAGATGGAGAAAATTTACAACATGACAATCAATGCATGTCCTAAGCTAGGTGGTCATGGCATGTCATATGAGATAAATGATGCAAAGGGGCATTCAATATCATCAAAAGAAAAACAAATTCCAATAATGATGGGCTTGTCATCTATGCCATATGTGCAAATTGGGTTTATTTAATGGCATATGCATAATTACTATGAAGATATTGCAAATATGACATATGGTTAATCTTATGCATAGCATATGACAAGTCAAGTAGAGTATCAAACATGATGTGACCGAGAGAATTATCCCAAGAAATGCTATGTAACATGTCATCACAACTAATAGACTCCACATGACAATCATCAAACTCATCATAAATGGGTAAATCGTCGCATGGGGAAATCATACTAGCATGAAGCATGGTAATAGGTGGATCAACATCATGCAAGCAATCAGTGTTAAGAATTTACACTAGTGGGACAAGAGCATCACCTTTACCTATGTTACCTTTCAAATTCCACTCATGTGGTGTAGGTGAGGTGGCAAGAACCAACTCGTGGTCATTGTCATCCTGATGGAACCATGTGGGGGTGCATCCTAGTCCACAATGGCCATCGTCTTGTGAAGGAAATATGCCCTAGAGGCAATAATGAAGTTGTTATTTATATTTCCTTATATCATGATAAATGTTTATTATACATGCTAGAATTGTATTAACCGGAAACTTAGTACATGTGTGAATACATAGACAAACAAAGTGTCCCTAGTATGCCTCTACTTGACTAGCTATTTAATCAAATATGGTTATGTTTCCTAACCATAGACATGTGTTGTCATTGGATGAATGCGATCACATCATTAGAGAATGATGTGATGGAGAAGACCCATCTGTTAGCTTAGCATTATGATCGTTGAGTTTTATTGCTATTGCTTTCTTCATGACTTATACATGTTCCTCTAACTATGAGATTATGCAACTCCCGAATACCGGAGGAACACCTTGTGTGCTATCAAACATCACAACGTAACTGTGTTATTATAAAGATGCTCTACAGGTGTCTCCGATGGTGTTTGTTGAGTTGGCATAGATCGAATTAGGATTTGTCACTCCGATTGTCGGAGAGGTATCTCTGGGCCCTCTTAGTAATGCACATCACTATAAGCCTTGCAAGCAATGTGACTAATGAGTTAGTTACGGGATGATGCATCACGAAACGAGTAAAGAGACTTGTCGGTAACGAAATTGAACTAGGTATGATGATACCGATGATTGAATCTCGGGCAAGTAACATACTGATGACAAAGGGAACAACATATGTTGTTGTGCGGTTTGACCAATAAAGATCTTCGTAGAATATGTAGGAACCAATATGAGCATCCAGGTTCCGCTATTGGTTATTGACCGGAGCTATGTCTCGGTCATGTCTACATAGTTCTCGAACCCGTAGGGTCCGCGCGCTTAACGTTCGATGACGATATGTATTATGAGTTATGTGATTTGATGTACCGAAGGTTGTTCGGAGTCCTGGATGTGATCACGGACATGATGAGGAGTCTCGAAATGGTCGAGACATAAAGATTGATATATTGGACCATGTTGTTCGGACACCAGAAGTGTTCCGGAGAGTTTCGAATGAAATCGGAGTGCTAGAGGGTTACCGGAACCCCCCCCGGAAGTTAATGGGCCACCGTGGGCCTTAGAGGAGAGCCGACCGTCCAGGAGGTGGCGTGCGCCCCCCTAGTCCGAATTGGACAAGGGGTGGGGGCGGTGCCCCCCTCCTTCCTTCTCTCCCCTTCCTCCTTCCTTCCCCTCCTAGTTGGACTAGGAAAGGGGGGGACCTACTCCTAGTAGGAGTAGGATTCTCCCCTTAGGGCGCGCCCCATGACGCCGGCCGGCCCCCTCCTCCCCTCCTTTATATACGGGGGAGGGGAGCACCCCATAGACACACAAGTTGATCTTTTAGCCGTGTGTGGTGCCCCCTCCATAGTTTTCCACCTCGGTCATATTGTTGTAGTGCTTAGGCGAAGCCCTGCGTCAGTAACTTCATCATCACCGTCACCACACCGTCGTGCTGATGAAACTCTCCCTTGGCCTCAGCTGGATCTAGAGTTTGAGGGACATCACCGAGCTGAACGTGTGCAGATCACGAAGGTGCCGTGCGTTCGGTACTTGATCGGTTGGATCGCGAAGACGTTCGACTACATCAACCGCGTTACTAAACACTTCCGCTTTTGGACTACGAGGGTACGTAGAAACACTCTCCCCTCTCATTGCTATGCATCTCCTAGATAGATTTGGCGTGATCATAGGTAAAAAAAATTGAAATATTGCGTTCCCCAACAGTGGCATCCGATCCAGGTCTATGCGTAGATGTTATATGCATGAGTAGAACACAAAGAGTTGTGGGCGATAATAGTCATACTACTTACCAGCATGTCATACTTTGATTCAGCGGTATTGTTGGATGAAGCGGCCCAGACCGACATTACATGACCATGGTCATGAGACTGGTTCTATCGACATGCTTCGCACACAGGTGGCTAGTGTGTGTCTGTTTCTCCATCTTTAGTTGAATCGAGTTTGACTACGCCCGGTCCTTGTTGAAGATTAAAACAACACACTTGATGAAAAATTGTTGTGCTAAGAATGGTTCTTGCTAGAAGCCCGTAGCAGCCACGTAAAACTTGCAACAACAAAGTAGAGGACGTCAAACTTATTTTTGTAGGGCATGTTGTGATGTGATATGGTCAAGACATGATGAGATATAAATTGTTGTATGAGATGATCATGTTTTGTTAAAGTTATCGGCAACTGGTAGGATCCTTATGGTTGCCTCTTTATTGTATAAGATGCAAGCGCCATATAATTGCTTTACTTTATCGCTATGCGATAACAATAGTTGAAAAAGCAATAGTTGGCAAGAAGACGATGTGACGACACGTTGATAGAGATCAAGATGATCGAGATCATGGTGTCATGCCGGTGACGATGGAGATCATGACGGTACTTTGGAAATGGAGATCAAAGGAACAAGATAATGATGGCCATATCATGTCACATATTTTGATTGCATGTGATGTTTATCTTTTGTGCATCTTATTTTTCTTAATACAGCGGTAGCATTATAAGATGATCTCTCATTAAATTTCAAGGTACAAGTGTTCTCCCTGAGTATGCACCGTTGTGACAGTTCATCGTGCCGAGACACCACGTGATGATCGGGTGTGATAAGCTCTACGTTCACATACAATGGGTGCAAGCCAGTTTTGCACATGCAGAATACTCGGGTTAAACATGACGGGCCTAGCATATGCAGATATGGCCTCGAAACACTAAGACCGAAAGGTCGAGCGTGAATCATATAGTAGATATGATCAACATAGTGATGTTCACCATTGAAAACTACTCCATCTCACGTGATGATCGGACATGGTTTAGTTGATATGGATCACGTGATCACTTAGATGATTAGAAGGATGTCTATCTAAGTGGGAGTTCTTAAGTAATATGATTAATTGAACTTTAATTTATCATGAACTTAGTACCTGATGGTATTTGCATATCTATGTTGTATATCAATAGCTTGCGATGTAGCTTCCAGTTTATTTTTTTGATATGGTCCTAGAGAAAAATAAGTTGAAAGATGATAGTAGAAATGATGCAAACTTGGTCCGTGATCTGAGGATTATCCTCATTGCTATACAGAAGAATTATGTCCTTGATGCACCGCTAGGTGACAGACCTATTGCACGAGCAGATGCACACGTTATGAACGTTTGACAAAGTTCGGTATGTTGACTACTTAATAGTTTAGTGCACCATGCTTTACAGCTTAGAACCGGGACTTCAAAAACGTTTTGAATGCCACGGAGCATATAAGATGTCCTAAGAGTTGAAATTGGTATCTCATACTCATGCCCGTGGAGGAGAATAGCTCAACCAGTGAGCATGTTCTCAGATTGCCTGGGTACTACAATTGCTTGAATCAAGTGGGAGTTAATCTTCTAGCTAAGATAGTAATTGACAAAGTTCTCTAGTCCACTGGTGTGCGTTGGTCCTAAGAAAATGGTTTTTTACCCCTTTCCACGATGGCATTTGGAACCGTCACCAAGTGAGTGTGTGATATAGGGTGTCCTTCCTACATGACCCAGAAATCGTCGGGGATAGGCCCTCTTGGGACCCAGGCTGGGGCCATGTGCGATCAGGCGAGGCATCGAAACCCAATCATTTCCGTAGGTATGTACATCCCACACGGTAATCCGAGAAAATCATTTCCGTAGATATGTACATCCCACACGTTGAATCCCAGAAAAACAATTCTGTTCGTATGTATATCACACACAGTTAATCCAAGGAATATGTTTCTGTTCTTATGTACATCCCACACAGTCAATCCAGGGAAAGCATTTTCGTTCGGACGTAAATCCCACACACTTTTATGTGTAGGCTCGTGTGTGAAAGGTGTAACTATCACACACGGTCTTCCTTGGTTAACTGTTTGCTTTTATCAACTATATCACACACAATTTAATGAAGAAAATTGTGTGGCATTGGACTATCCATCGCAACCGCTTTTACTGCTAGAACCGTTTGCAAAGGTCCATGACACATTTAGCAGGTTCACTACAAGAAACCTGTTAATCCATGACGGATTGCCGGTGACATTTTCAAAAACTGTCATGGATGGGCTGGTACAGCCCCGCAAGCCCGCCGATGCCCGCTAAAGCCCGGCTAACCGTTTCGTGTATAAAAACCTAACCCTAACACCCTCCTCCCTCCCTCCGCAGCCCCCTCCCATTCCCCATCGTCTCACATCGCTGCCACCCTTCCCCTTCTCGCCTCCCTCCAATAGCTCGCCGCCGGCCCTCCACCTCCCCTGCTCTCACCTCGTAGCACCGGTAGCTGCCAGATCCGCTGAATCCCCCAGCCATCCATCCCTCTCCAACCCATGCCTAGGGTTTTTTCCTCCATTAGATTGGTCCCTCCTGCACGCTCATCTTTTCCGGGATCCGTCGCAACCTCGCCTCACCTACTCCCCCTCGCTCTCAGATCAACCAGACCAGGCTCCTCCCGTGGGATCCATGGCGTGGGTTGCCCTATTGTAGCTGATTTGTGATGAGCGAGGCTGGGAAGAGGTGTTCCTTTTGGTGTGCCGCACGGTTCGCGTTCCACGACGTCCTTGGCTAGATGTATGTCACTTCTTCAGCACGTACAAATTCACAGGGTAGTGAAGATCAGAAGCTGCAGCTGTACGACCACGGTGGTGGTAAGAGAAGGACGTCCCCTTCCCTTCCTTGCTAGCTAGCTGTATTGATTTGGGTTGGTCCAATCCAATCCATTCCAGCCACGTAGTTTGGCTGTAACATAGGAGAGGGACACCTACAGTTGAGCTTCAGTTTGGACAGCATTTGACACATATGGATTGGGGGATTTGGTTTACTTCAATTTGTATGTGCATTCCTAAAACTTAAAATGAAATTGCTTGGGCGTTCAATTCCTATGAACCAATCTGCCAAATTTTCTATTTAACTTGTGCTGCACCAAAAACTTAATTTTTTCTGTTTTATTTACCAAATTTGTAGAGGCTTGATAGATATCAATGTCACCCTGCTGTTAGTTTGCTTGCTCTGGGTCTTGGGGGGTTGGGGAGTGTTGGGGCCTCACTCTACCCAGCTGCAAGAAGCTGGCTGGGGGAGCACTACTGTTTAGTAGTACATTATCGCCACTTGTCAGGTTTATACTGTTTTTTAGCATTTCATGGCCGAGAGTGATGTTGTGAAATGGCCGAACATATATAGATGTTACCATGGAATTGAACCACAGTGTGATTTATGTGTGTTATCAAATGAACCCTCCTAATGATTTGTTAAATGTTTGTTTGTGGTTTTTTCTTGCATAATCTGCTCTTGTTGCTTCTACATTTAGTTCTTGCTTGCGTATAATTTTCTATTGTAATGATTCAGTTCTTGCTTATATTCATAATTTGTGGTGTGTGTAATCTTCTATGTAAGGACTAAGTTCTTGCTTCCGTATAATCTGCTTCTGTATTCTATTCTCGTGTAACCTTGCTTTGTAATGATTCAGTTTCTGCTTCCATATTCTGTTCCTGTATAATTGGCTCTGTGGTACTCAAGGGATTGCCGCCCAAGGACGTCGGCCGCTGCCGTGCTGTCAGTATGTTGTGGCTGGTTGCTTAGTTTCTTACTGTTCCTAATCCACACTCATATAGGTACTAGGCGATCATGTAGGTTAAGTTAGAGTTGTTTCTGGCATGCACGAGGGGAAGGGCGAAATGGCTCGGTTTGCTGATGCTTTTATTGCTATACTAGGTACCAATAGAATTCTTCCACAAGTGAAAGAAATTTCTGAATACAATTCTTCCACAAGTGTTTTGACATTCAATTAATTTGACAGGCAGCTATGGAACCTTGGAGGAGTTGCTTGAAGTCATCACGTGGGCACAACTAGGAATAAGTAAGAAGTCGGTAAAAACTAACTTCCATTTGCTGTTGATGCTTATCATACAAAAATTATACGACCCCAATCATCTTGGGATGATGTGTTTGTCTGCAATATATACTGACTGGCTCATCAGCATGCATGCATCTCCCCTAGGCATGTACGTGTCAGACCAACGGTGAGCAAATTAAAGTTTGTTGCCAAGACCAAGTGTGCTACTACTAGTCTACTGCATAGGAATCTTATGTGCATGCAAGTTTTGTGCTTATACAGAGCCACTACGTGAAAGCTTGGTGGCCCTGTGCCACAAGCTAGCGTGCTACTACAAAATGAACATTAATGCATGCAAGTGTTTGTGCTAGCTTAGAATGGTCCAGTTTGGTTAAATACCTTACTGTTTGTACTACAGAACTAGTGCTAGTGTGCTACTACTGTACTATAGAACTCGTGAATGAGTGGTGGTCATTTTAGTTTTTAGTAAAGATATTTTCACCTACTAAATTTATCATGTATATGCGCTTTTTTATGTGAAGTCACTGTGTCGTTTTATATTCGCGACACCTATTGTTTATATGGTATTTACTGAAATTGTACCAAAATAATATGGTATATATCAAAACCTTGTCAAGGGAACATCAACGCTTCATTATTGCCTTGATGTCTCATTCAATTATTACCTTACTTCTTTCTATAGTTGTATAAATAATCCTTCTGTTTTCCGTTCTTCTTTGGGTTTGCAAGCAACAGTTTTATTGATGTTGAGTTTTTTCCCTTATTACAACAGAGATGATGGATTTTGTACTACTGTATTTCTGAAAATGCGTGTACACAGAATTGCAATCCGAAGGAGCAATGTAAGTGAAGATTGAGCGCTTTTCTGTAAGATTACAAATGGATGGTATATTATTTTGCTTCAGATTTAGGAGTGTTCAATCTGTTACATAGTGCATTTGTACTGTTCTTCACAATTCCCAGGTGTGGTTAATCTAGTTGTGAAGGTTATGGTTTGAAAGAATCAGACTAAATCTTAACTAGTAGGTTCATCTTTGTTCTAAAGTGCTTATCTGAAGTTTTCTGATGCTCATGAATATTTGGTATTCATAAAGTCTACTGCTAGCATAATAAGATCAATAAGTGGATCATTTGATTGGCTAAAAGGTTCTTGCCTTTGAGTGGTTTTGCTTTACATTACATGCAAAAAGCAAGTTTTTCATAGAAATTAGTTTTAATTGATAAGAAAGTGTGCCTCCACTATTATTATTTTCATGTATTATTAACTATAAACTACATTGCATTGTATGGAAACATCCATTTTTATATATACAAGCCTTGTCATGTGCATATAAACTTGATTTTTTGTTGCACTTGATGAATATGAAATTATCTGTTCATCCTTTGTTTCAAAATGATTTCTATGTTTGGATGATAAAATGACACATTTATAGAACAAAATTTTTAACTTGTAACTAGTATGCTTTTTTTAGCGTGTGTTACCCCATTTTCATGGTACCTTAATATAGTAGTGGTGTGTCCATCGGATGATTGCTTGGAAAATCAACTAATATTATTACTCTATTCATTTGGGAGCTAGCTGTTATAACTTATTATAATGTTGTATGTGTTTTGAATTGTGCAGGTTTGACACTTAGTCTGTGTTATTGGAGATTGATGTTTTTGGCAAGAATTACTTGGGTCAGCTGCCTGGAAGTGGTGCTGTAGTGTTGGAGTTCAAATCAGCTAGTAGTGCATTGTAGTCGTGTTACTTGAATTCTTAAAAAATGCTTATAGTGTGTTCTAAATATGCTTGTGATGTTTCGATATTAAGCTTTGGTTTTGGACATCAGACTAGATTGTTGGAAATTTGTATTGTCTTATGGACAAATGCTATTATTTGAATGAATATAATTTGGTTGCCTTTGTAAATTGGGGTGCATCAAGAAAATCGGCAGGACTAGAAAGGGGCTAATGTGTTGGACTAAAACATTGGGTAGGCTATAATGGGCAGGACAAAGACAAACAGCAGACCGGAACAAAATTATTGGGCCAAAACCCTAATTGGATTGGTCACTACATGGGCCATGTTGGCCTGCACGCCAGATCCATGTGGATGTCCACGTCTCTTCCACGTCATGTAAATCGGTGACGGTTTGTTCCATCACATCCTAGTTTGGGCTGGGCGGGCCTGGGGCAGATCCATGACGGCCGAGAACCGTCATGGAAGGTACAATGTCAAATTATGATGCGATATACATGACGGATTTCAAATGGACTGTCATGTATTAACAAGTTTCTTGTAGTGGTTTAGTAGTTTACAATTTATAATTCCAGTATTACGCAAATTCATATTTCATATCGAACAACTGTTTGCCAAATTTCATATCAGGCAGATAAAGATATTATAACATCATAGTACGGTAGCTACATGAAAACAGCACAATACAACATATAGCTAGTTCAACTTCATAAGAACAATATTAATTTCCCTAATTGAGATCATCCAGGCTCGTCTTATCCACCTCTGCTTTCAGTTTAGTAAGAACCCGTTTTGCATGGGCCAACTAGGAAAGTGCCTCCTCCTTCGCCAACACCATCCTAGCAAAGTCTTTTTTAAATCTGAGCTCATTCTCCACCTTCAACTTTTTATCCCACATCTTGAAATATGCTTCAGCGTTGATAAGACTTTCTCTAAGCCTAGCTGTGTTCACTTCCTCATACATGCTCCAGAGCTTCGTTAGACACATCTTCAAAGACTGTGGCCACTCTTGATCAACCCACTCCAAGTAAGAACACTTCCGTTCATCCTATAATATTTAAAACTAGATCAGTAACAATTGTAGGGGAAATGGGTTTATAGCAACATAGAAAATCACCAATGTTTATTTTGAAAAACTAAAGAAACATGTTAATTATGACATATCTTCTCAAACATATCAATGTGCAAATGAAATAATTGATACTGAGACAACAACCAAATTCTGGAACATCGAAAGCTATAATTAACTACAACGACGCTACAAGTTCTTACTCATGTACAATAAATAACAAATTGAACACTTTATGAGGAAGGTAAATATAACTGCAACAGCATAGCGACAGTGTTTGGATGACAACAAATTGATACTAACATGTGTGTACATGCACAAATTTTGTAACATAGAACTAATAGCACTAAGGTCGTCCACTATGTATGCCAAAACTGGTGTAAAGACAAGTGTTGCTACATCTCGCACCGGTGCCCTGAACTGGTGAGCCGATGCAGCAGAAAAAACATCAGGAACCCGGACACCAGAGCACGTAGTTGCTCCGATGCCCAGTTCCTTCGTGCCATAAAGATTTAGTATTTTACTGCTTGGCTGCGCAGATGTGTGGACCAAAGTTGGCTGCACAAACTGATGAAGCGGTGGCAAATAATTTTCTAATGGCACCGCTGATGAGATGGCAACAATTTAAGATACTAGGTACAAACTGTGACACTGTCTTAGGATGCGTTTGGTTGAAGGTGTGGTATGAATGGGTTGGGACCGTGACAGTGTCTGAATCACATCTAACAAATGATTTGTAACAACAGAAGAGGGTCTAACCTTCTCTGCACATGCCAGAAACATCCTCCTAGTGTGCACAAAATCAAATGCAAGTAGCTTCACGCATGGAGATTGATGGTGACAACGAGCATATAGATCTTCAGCCACCCCGCTCCACTCATTGCCACCGATGGTCTTAGGGAGCTACAAGAGGAAGAAATGACTCAAATCGACCTCCGGGTAAAATCCTTCATTCCAAGTAATAGCCTGAGAGAGAGAAGAGAGGCATACCCAGGTGGTGAAGGAGTAGTCGCCGGAGGAGGAACCACTGGAGATGTCTTTGAAGAAGACCATGGCAACCCCGGCGCTAGGATGGGAGACGGTGAGAGCGAGGAAGTGGCTATAGCTTAGCAAGGAAGCAAGGAAGGAGGAAACAAGGGGAAATGTGACTTGTGGTTGGGAAGAAAAGGGGATGTGGAAGGGGGGAAGGGGGCGGGGGTAGATATTTTGGCGGTAGGCCAGAATTTTGGAAATGTGGAGGGAAACTTTGCGCACGGTGCCGCCGGACCATTCACTTTGTACGATTGTGTGCATCGCAAACGATTCTTCTGCTTTACGCGCATGGGATGAGTTTGATAATTCAAATTTTGGTCTGAAGGCATGGTCACATTCACTTTGAACGTGCGTGGTGCCGCCGGACCATTCACTTTGAATGATTGTGTGCATCGCAAATGATTCTTCTGCTTTACGCGCATGGGATGAGTTTGATAATTCAAATTTTGGTGGAAATTTCTCCGGGACATCATTGCATAATTTAACATCGCTTGCTAATTTGGGCATAGAAAAGAGCGTACAGCAGACAGACCACACTTACTGAATCGAGCAATTTCAGTAATTACACAGAGCCAGTTGACCTAAACATTGCTCTAACAAAAGACCAACATTAAAAACAAAGCCTAAGTACGCATAATTAAAAATCCGCCGTTGCGCCACCCTATGCATCGCCGGTGTGAGATGAGACGTCGATGACTTGTACTGGTGACATGCCGCCGTTGGTGGACTCCTCGTCCCCCCTGCTGAACTCGACCGCGTCCTCGTCCTCGTCCTCATCCTCGGTGCCGCCCTCAAGGTTGTAGTACTCGTAGTAGTGTCTGCGCTAGAGCTTGCATTGGTACTCCACCGTCGATTCTTCAACGGACAGACTCTTCTCTACCTCGACCTCGGCCATGCGCAACTCCTCCTCCCGGCGCTCCTCGATCTCCGCCGCCTCCTGCATCTCCAACTCCTGCTCGGCGACCTCATGAGGAAGCAAGTGCTCCATGGCCACCGACGCCTTTTCATACGTGGGTTGCATGCTGGAGTCCGAGGTGACCTAGAATATCTCGGCGTGTGCATCCTCGATCTTGGTGTGGATGGCCTCAACCCAGGCCAGGGCGACATTAGCGGCACAGACAGCAGCTCGAGCGCTCTCGGCATTTGCAGCCGCCATCGCAGCAGCCGCTGCAGCCGTCTCGACTACTGCAGTTGCCATGTCGGCTGCCGCAGACGCCCTCTCGGTGGAAGTGGTCGCGCTCAATGCGGATGCGGCGGCACTCTTGGCGTAGGCGGTCACGCTCTTGGCG
>NC_057809.1:473233865-473249623 GCF_018294505.1 Triticum aestivum | reverse complement strand
GGCCTTCACGAAGTGTTTCCACAGCGTCATCTTTGCAAGAACGGGGTGCGGGAATGGGGATCGGGATTCGTGGATCCGGGGGTTGCCAGCACTAGAGCAGACGAGCCGGCGAAGCTTAAGGAGGGAGACTTAGGGTGTGTTCGGATCTCCTCCAGCTTCACAAAACTTCTCAAATCTAGCTTCTTTTTGTGGCTTCTAGCTTCACCTGGCGATCCAGAAAGCGTTTTGCTTGAATCGACAACTTCTTGTAGCGCTGGAGCCCAGCTGGGAGTGTTGTGGCCCATTTGGCACCGACTGGGCCGGCTAGAGGCAGCTAATTTAGGCCCAGTGCATCGATTCACGTGGGAAGAGGTGTAGAGATTCGCTGCAGATCGCTACATTCTTTTCTTCAAGCGAGGGGGCAGCGAACCGTTTTCTTTGGCGGTGGCAACACCTTGTAAATTGAGCAAACTTCCGATTCTCCAATTTGTGGAGCTGGGCCGACGCTGCTTCCCGTTTTTGCACTGCAATCAGTCGGAGCTTCCTGAAGCTAGCTTCTCGAAGATATTTCGTTCAGCTCAGATCTGCTCCAAGAATTTATGAAGCATGGAGTGAGAGGAGCTCAGAACACGCCCTTAAATAGACCCAGATATTTTCATCGCAAACGGTTCCTAGAAAACAAGTGTGTGTGATGTTGTAGATAATTTTTATCAGCTGTGAAAGATGAATTTGGAATAAAGTGCCAACGGATGGTGTTTTAAATGAATGAGAAATTTTGTAGTACTAATACAACTGTCATCTCAAATTTTGGAAAATTTGAGGGGTCATTTGACCTTCTTAGACATTTAAGTGATTTTCTAGCCATTTAATGACCGTAATTGATATTTGAACTACATGTACATGCAACAGCTAACCATAACGGTTTGGAAAACTCATATTTCATGTACTTGTGTGTGATTTAATTCCATGTGCAGTAAATTGCAAGGAATTTTCAAACATATTGGTCTAACGGCTATGACAATATTAAGCATGGAGTGACATGGCATTTTAATTCCAAAAAATTAAAAAAAGCAGAAACACCTTGGTTAATGTAATGTCATACCACCAAGATGATGTGGTAAAAAATTGGCATGTTTGACCAAAGTTTGGACACACACCCCTCACAAACCGGAGCAACTCACTAGAAGGCTCGTGGTTCCGAGAGGGAACAATGCATGTTTGATGACGAACGGGAGATAGCTTCCTCTTACGGCCTTCAAATTTTTTTCTACGTCTAACATGCACTACTACAACTGTAATGTGAAATATTTGAAAACTCTAGGGGTCATTTGACCTTTTAAAGACATTTAAGTGATTTTCTAGCCATTTAATGACCGTAATTCAAATTTGAACTACATCTACATGCAACGCGTAACCGAAACGGTTTGAAAAATCATATGTGTACTTATGTGCGAGTTAATTCCATGTGCAGTAAACTAGAAGGAATTTTCAAACATATTTGTATCACGACATGGACACATATGCATGAACGCGTATGCATGGAGTGGCATGACATTTTAATTCCAAAAAAAATCAGAAACACATGAAACCTTGCTTGATGTAATGTCATGCCACCAAGATGACGTGGTAAAGAAATCGGCATGTTTGATGAAAGTTTGGACACACACCCCTCATAAACCGGAGCAACTCGTTAGAACGTTCGTCATTCCGAGAGGGAACAATGCATGTCTGATGACGAACGGGAGGTAGCTTCCTCTTACGGCCTTCAAAAAATTTCTACGTCTAATGTGCACTACTACAATTGTAATGTGAAATTTTGGAAAATTCTAGGGGTCATTTGACCTTTTAAAGACATTTAAGTGATTTTCTAACTATTTAATGACCGTAATTCAAATTTGAACTACATTTACCTGCAACGCCTAACCAAAACGTTTTGAAAAATCATATATGTGTACTTGTGTGTGAGTTAATTCCATGTGCAGTAAATTAGAAGGAATTTTAAAACATATTGGTCTCACAACATGGACACATGCATACGTATGCATAGAGTGACATAGCATTTTAATTCAAAAAATAGAAAAATGATGAGAAACACATGAAACCATGGTTGATGTAATGTCATGCCACCAAGATGATGTGGTAATGAAATTGGCATGTTTGACGAACGTTTGGACACGCACCCCTCACAATCCGGAGCAACTCTCTAGAAGGTTCATGGTTCCGAGAGGGAACAATGCATGTTTGATGACGAATGGGAGATAGCTTCCTCTTACGGCCTTCAAATTTTTTCCTACGTTTAACGTGCACTAATACAACTGTCATGTGAAAATTTGGTAAATTTCAGGGGTCATTTGACCTTTCAAAGACATTTAAGTGATTTTCTAACCATTTAATGACCGTAATTCAAATTTGGACTACATCTACATGCAACGCCTAACCACAACGGTTTGAAATATCATATATTTGTGTACTTGTGTGCGAGTTAATTCCATGTGCAATGAATTCGAAGGAATTTTCAAACATATTGGTGTCAAGGCATGGGCACATGCATGGAGTTCATGCCATGGCATTTTAATTCCAAAAAATTAAAAAATGATCAAAAAAACATGAAACCTTGCTTGATTTAATGTCATGCCACCAAGATGATGTAGTAAAGAAATTGGCATGTTTGACAAAAGTTTGGACACACACCCCTCCCAAACCGGAGCAACTCGCTAGATGGTTCGTGGTTCTGAGAGGGAACAATGCATGTTTGATGACGAACGGGAGATAGCTTCCTCTTTAGGCCTTGAAATTTTTTCAACGTCTAACGTGCACTAGTACAACTGTAATGTGAAATTTTGGAAAATTCTAGGGGTCATTTGACCTTTCAAAGACATTTAAGTGATTTTCTAACCATTTAATGACCGTAATTCAACTTTGAACTACATCTACATGCAACGGCTAACCAAAACGGTTTGGAAAATCATATCTTTGTACTTGTGTGCGAGTTAATTCCATGTGCAGTAAATTAGAAGGAATTTTCAAACATATTGGTCTCACGACATGGACACATGCATACGTATGAATGGAGTGACATGGCATTTTAATTCAAAAAATAGAAAAATGATTAGAAACACATGAAACCTTGATTGATGTAATGTCATGCCACCGAGATGATGTGGTAAAGAAATTGGCATGTTTGAAGATCGTTTGGACACACACCCCTCACAAACCGGAGCAACTCGCTAGAAGGTTCGTGGTTTCGAGAGGGAACAATGCATGTTTGATGACGAACGGGAGACACTACTAGGAAAAGGCCTACTAATGGTGCACCTAATTTGGTCTCAGATGCGCCATTAGTATATACAATAGTGCGCCATTAGTATGCCTCCCAGGGGGCCATGTATACCCAGATGCTTTGGCATACTAATGGTGCACGATAACAGGATGCGCCATTAGTAACTTCGGCATACTAATGGCGCACTGTTTAATGATGCGCCAATAGTATCCTTTGGCATACTAATGGCGCACTATGATGTGATGCGCCATTAGTATGAATATTAAGTTTTTTTTATTTTTTAATTTTCTGTTTTTTGCACAGGTTACAAAATGTATAATTGGACAAAATATAGACAGCACACATCAACAACAGATTCATCGAATAGAATAGAAGATTAGTCTCTGAATACAATTCATCATTTTAGTCTTCGAATACAATTCATCATATTAGTCTCCGAATTGAAAAGACCGAACAAAGATAGAACATTATATTACAAGTCTCGAGACCGCGATTTGTCTTCACATTACAAGTCGATATCGATCATCTAAACTACCATCACATAGAAGAGAGCTGCAGTCATCACGATGAGCATCATCACGATGAAACTCGTCTTCATCTGGTTCCTCCAACGCTCCCTCCCCTCTCCCGCTAGATAGCAGGCGTATCTAGATTCGGCCTCGGCCCTAGTGGCGTACCCTTTGTAACTGTTACCGCTGAATCGCTGAACCTGTCTCCGACACTCCTCCCAGTCGTCGTAGACTCCGGGAACCTTACCCTTGTGCACGACATACCACGGCATCGCTACGTAGTAGCCAAACGAAACGTTAGTACCAATTCACAGACAATACATAAGCAATATATAAGTATGCAACAGAACGATCGGAAGAGAAAAGCAAGACATTAATAGCATCGATTACATCTAAGTTGAACGAGTCTCGAAACCAAAGAGACATACTACAAGTTCATTAAAGTTTAATTACAACATGAGCCAATCGATGTTTCAGAACTAGACACAGCATCCCTGCTTTCGACTCGACTCAAGGGACCGGAGCATGGATGAAGCCGCCGTCTATCGTGGGAGTCATGAAACAACGGGCGTTGTAAGCCTGAATTTGTAGGATTGTGTCGATGTCACTGTTGGACGGTTGATTTCTGAGGTAGAACTACCCCGAGGTACGAAGGACATCTTGATGGATGATTTCCGCAAACTCCGACTAGATGCGAAAGAATTCTTGTCTGATGTCCATGTCCTGGATTGCCGACACGCTCGCGGCCCAATCTTTGAGTCTACTCGGTAGCAGAAGTTGATGATGGTCCCGTACGACCGCCCGCATGAGATGGATGGTGTAGTAGGCACCCTTCTGACCGCCAGGCGGCTGCTTGACGCAGCAGAACGTCGTATTGTGGGAGAACACGTGCTTGCCGTACTTACGAATAGGCCTGGTGAAGGTGCCTCCAGATTTGACGTAGCCGGGGAGAACATCATCAAGAACCTTCTTGACATTTGTGTAGTCTACGTTCGACTGACGGTCCGCTTCGAAATACGTGGCCATGGAATATTTGGGGCTTAGGAGGATGAGCGTGCAATGTGTGTCACTGCAGAAAACACGGAATGTTAAAAGAAAAACGATCGAAATCTAAGAATTCATATGTTACGGGGCGGTTGAGGGGAGGACTTACTCGGGAAAGTAAGGCACGAGGAAGTTATCCTTATCTTGGTTTGCCAGAATGACGCCTTCGAGGTAAGAACTCGCGACTTGCCGGTCCCCAGCGCTGCCCAAGATCTTGGCACGCATGTAGAAGGGGTCGACTATCACGATGTCCGGGGTCTTGTCGCGAATGATCCGCATCTCCATACTCAGCGAAAATAGCCGAACGAAGGTGTAGTGCAGCGGATGAAGGTTCAACATAGCGTGGATGTCATCAAACCACAGGACGATCGTACCCCCGATGGAGTTATCCATAAAGCCCTTGCCCTCTGGCACCTTGGCCGCGAAAACCGGGTATGCCACATCCTTCTCTCCGAGACGCCGCTTCTCCAAAGAAAGAACACTGTCATGCAGACTCCGCATAGCACCGGTTGCAGCATAGAGCATATTTCTCGGTAGCATCGGCCTACCCGCCACATGCACCCTCCTCGAGATATCCTCAGGTGAAGGTGGCCCGTCTTGAGCATGGATCGTACTCGGTGCCGGCTGGCCCGCACCCTTGTTAGTCTTTCTTTTGCATGCCTTCTTCTTCTCCTATAATGGGACCGAGTTCTGCTCACAGACCGCCTTCTTGAGTGTGTTGGGGCTGATCATATTTCGCACCTCGCCTATCTGAGGCTCGGTGAAGTCGGCAGCTGGAGGCGTCTCCTGAGAGCTGAGCTGCAGACGACGCCTGTTGCAACTTGGCTTCTCCGCGGTACCAGCTAGATCGCGCACGTCTTTTGTTGGGTTGGGTTCTTGAGAAGGAGGCCCCATGAAGTCGCCACCGTACCCATGATCGGCAAAGTACTGATCGACGTTGGCAAATGTATCGTCGTCGTCGTTCTGATCCGGTGCCATATGCATGTTTGGATCCAGTGGCATAGGGATGTCCGGCACCGTTGCGGCGGTCTTGCAATGGGGCCGACTTGGCGCCGGCACGACTGGCAATGTTGTCTTTGGGGTGGTGTCCCCCGCCCCCAAACGAATCTGGCTCTTCGGCCAAAGCAGGGGCCATCTCAGGCAGGCGCTGAGGGTCATCACGTCATCATCGTCGGCCCCGACGGGTCGAATCGGAGGTAACAACTCATCGCAGCCTGGCAGCACCCGAACCAGTTGAACCCTAAACAAGTTGGGTGGCATCTGGGTACCGTGGAACAAGGGGTTGCCCGGTTGAACGATTTTGCCCTTGGCGACATCGACCAACTCGTTGTTCACGAAGTGTAGGAGAGTGCACGGAACGTCGGTGGTGCCCTGCGAAAACATGTAGGGCGTCAGGGATGCCCAGTCAAAGGCAAGGAGATGAAGTCCTTGGCCGAGAGAGGCTTAATTAGTTACCGTGATGATGGCGTCGAGCTCGGCTAATGTCGAGGCACCGCCAACGGCGGGCGTGCAGTTGACGGAGGGGCCGCTTGCTGCAGAGGTGCCGGCCGACGTACACCCGGGTGCATTAAGCTCCCGTGCCGGCATCAGAGACACCAATGCCGCCTCCGCCGGAGACACCAATGGCCCCACCATCGCGTTCTGCGAGTTGCTGGCCGTGAAGCTAGGAATCGGGGGCGGCCCCTGTTGGCCGCCCGCAATCCACGCACTAATCCCCTGGATCAAGGTAGGCACAATGGCAGTGATCGTCGCTCCGAGTTGTTGTTGCACTTGCTCTTGGACAATCTCCGGAATCCGCGCCACCTGTGCCCTGAGTTCTTGAACCTCGCGCGCCTGGCTTCCGAGCTGGTCTTTTTCTCCTTTCGCCCACCAGTGTTATAGTATGACGACCATTTTGTCGACAAGCCTTTGCCGGCCACACGACCAGCTGACGTCGGCTTACTGAGCTTATCCTTTTTCTTCATTACATTCAACGCCCTATTTAGAGTGGTGTCCCAAGGGTTGCTCTTAGTCGACCCCGCGCTACTGCTTTCAGTTGCCTGCGGAAGGAATGTGAACCATTTAGAAATTTGGCTTCATTAATTAGGATGCAACCATATGGAGCTAATTACGCGGGGGTGTATTCCTTACCAGAACAAGCTCAAGCGCCCTGGTCTTCGGATCCGTGGTAAGCTCCTTTGTTTTCGGGTCCTTCTTGTATCGGGCCCTGACAAAGTTCCTGGTCTGCTTGTCACCGTATTTATCAAAGAGGGGCGGTAGGCCTTGCTCGGCACGGTCCGCCTCCTCCTTGTCCCATATAGGCTCCGCCACTCTGTAACCGCCGGGACCGAGTGTGTGTTCCCCTAAGTTCAGCTCCCGCATTTCTTTCCCCCACTTACTTGATTCGGAGTTTGCGGTGCTCGAGCAATTGATCTTGAAGTCATTGTAGTCATCTTCGGTGATCGAAGGATTTTTCTCCTTGATCTTCTCATAACTCTCACCTTTCTCGATCATTCTCTTCACATTGCTTTTCCAAGTAGACAGGGCCTTGCTCATCTTCGTGAGGGCAGCATTGTTCACTTTATTCCGTTTGAGGCTTGTGTTTTCAAATTCAGCGGGGAACTTGTATCGTTCGTGCAGCTTCGTGAAGAGGAGGTTGCGCAAATTCCCTCGGTCAGGATGCCTTAGGTTCTCGGTGTTGATCGAGACGGTGCTCCGGAGAATGCACCTGAGCTAAAGCGAGTACCCCTTGACTATTCGTTCGGGCGCCGTTGGATTCCCGTCGGAGTCCACTTCAGTAACTTCCTCCTTGAGGGTGCGGAGCACGGTCGGGCGCCGGTCCTTCCGTTGCCTCTTCGGTTGGCTGCCATCTGTGCGTGCGTCGCCATCATCAGTGGTGGCATCCTCAGTGGCACCATCAGTGGTGGCATCAGTGGGGTCATCCTCGGCGGTACCATCAGCGGTCTCAGGATCGGTGGGGAAGGCGGCGTCCTCATACAAGTGAGGTTGTTCCTCCATCTCCTGGGACAGCTCCCAGAATTTCTTGCCGCCCGAACCCCCGGCCTCATCATTGTTGGCCATGTTTCTCTATAAATAGGAACAAAGTTTGGTCAAAAAGTTGGTTATTGTCAAGGAACAAGATCATGGTCTCATCATTTAGGGTTTGTCGACACCGAGGCATCCTAAAAGCTAAGGTTTTATCATTGAGGGTTTTTGGACGCCGAGGCACCCTAAAAGCCTAAGCTTTCATCATTTCGGTTTTTATCGACACCGAGGCACCCTAAAAGCCATGCATTAGTCACAAGTACGCCGGGGCACTTGATCCTACTTAATTAACTACTAAGATACCCCGGCCCATGCATTAGTCACAAGTACCCCATATGTCCTATTTTTAGCAAAGTCATGCTAAAATTCACGGAAAATTTCAGCATGACCTTTGCTGAAAATAGGACATATGGAGTACCCGAATTTGCCGGAACGGAAGTTAATCGACATTCCAGCAAACTCAAGGGCCTCTCAGGTGGACAAGGCAAAAAAGGCCTCCATCACAACATGGAAAATACATTGGCATGTGAAAAAAAGGCCTCCATTTCTTAGGATGCACTGCCACTGAAGCATTGGGTACAAGACTGTTACATGAAAGTAAATGCAGCAGTTGAAGCAGAGATTGGTGTACAAGCAAGCACAGAGCAAGTTCTTCTTATCCTCTGCAATTATAATAGGAGCCAATCAAATGGATAAAAGGAGAATTGGTTCATTGCAGGCAAGACTGAGCTGATTGGTGTACAAGCAAGCACAGAGCAGTTGATATCGTACGCCTCATAGGTCATCAGGTTGTGCTCGGCGCCTTGTGACAAGGCGAATATGAGTTGTTCTTCCGTGGAAGAATCCTCATGTAAAGGGTACGACAGAAGCTTCTGCTTGAACCAACGCGTGAAACATGAGTTGTGCTCTTTGAGTATATCTCCGTCCGTCCTCTGTTGGCCTCGGTCATTGTATGTCTTCTTAATAAAGGTTTTGTGCTCTACCACCCAAGGATTGACCACGTCTATGTGTTGTAGCGCGACTAGGTTTGCTCTTTCAAAGTCGGCGAGTCGACCCTCGAAGTCGACATGCATTTCGGGGCGACCCTCACAGTGACCCCATCCAGCGAGCCTGCCGAGGTGCCTGTTGACGGGCAGACCAACGGGGTTCTCGATGCCTAGATAATTCATGCAGTAGGAGATGCACTCTTCGGTCAGAAAGCCCCTGGCTATGCTTCCCTCTGGACGTGACATGTTGCGAACGTATCCTTTGATGACACCATTCATCCTTTCGAACGGCATCATGCTGTGCAGGAACGTCGGCCTGAGTTGGATGATATCGTCCATGATATGGACCAGCAGATGCACCATAACGTCGAAGAATGCGGGCGGGAAGTACATCTCAAGCTCGCATAGTATCACCACGATCTCTTCCTGTAGCCTTCTGAGTTGCCTCACGCCAATAGACTTCCGAGAGATGACATCGAAAAAGTTGCATAGGCCAAATAGGGTTTCACGAACGTGCGCGTCCATGATCCCACAGATTGCAACTGGAAGTATCTGCGTCATCAGCACATGACAGTCGTGAGACTTCATCCCGCTGAACTTCTGCTTCACTGGGTCTAGGTATCTGCTTATCTTCCCTGCGTAACCGTAAGGAAGTTTTACTCCTACGAGGCAGGTGAAAAACTGCTCGATCTCCTCCTGACTTAGAGTGAAGCACGCGGGAGGGTAGTCATTTCCGGTCTTCTTGGCCTTTTTGCCTTTGCGACGACTTTCCGTGTCCTGCTTCGCCTCATCATCATCATCATCATCATATATAGCGTGAAGCTCCTACCTGATGCCCATTGATTTCAAGTCTTCCCTTGCTTTCGGCACATCTTTGGTCCTCTCTGGCATGTTGAGCAGGGTACCAAGCAGACTCTCGCACACGTTCTTCGTGATATGCATGACATCAAGGCTGTGAGGCACACGGTGGATCTTCCAGTACGACAAGTCCCAGAAAACAGACCTCGTTTTCCATACCTTCAGCAGCGGCTCTGGCGCCTTTTGCTTCTTTCCCGGCTCTGGCGCCTTTTGCTTCTTTCCCGGCAGTGGGCAGTCTTTCCAATTTTTCAATAGCTCGTCTATTTCCTCGCCGCTCCTCGTACGCGGGCGTCCTCGGGGTTCGGTTTCACCATCGAATAGATCCTTGCGTTTTCTCCACAGGTCATCGTCACGAAGCCACCTTCGATGTCCCATGAACACGGTTTTCGAAGACCCGGGATCTCTATCTAGCTGGCGATACATTGTGTCATCCATGCACCTGACGCATTGAGAAAATTCGTGGACCACCTGCCCCGCGACATATCCGTAACCGAGATAGTCGTGCACCGTCATGAGCAGCGCGGCTCTCATAGGGAAATATTCTTTCTCTGCTGCATCCCACGTATTGGCTGGCGTTTTCCACAGCGTGTCAAGCTCCTCTTTCAGCAGCCCCAGATACAGATTGATGTCGTTCCCTGGTTGTTTCAGTCCTTCAATTAGCATACTCATGTGAATGTACTTCCTCTTCATGCACAACCAGGGGGGAAGGTTGTACATCCACACAAACACAGGCCAGGTGTTATGTGTGCTTCTATGGCTGCCAAACGGATTGACTCCATCGGTGCTCGCGCCCAGCATGATGTTCCTTGGATCGTTCCCAAATTCTAGGTCTTCGAAGTTCAACGCTTGCCACTGGCTCGCATCCTTAGGGTGACTCAGCATCTTGTCTTTTTTATCTATCTCCGGATCATTTGCGTCATCTTCTCGCTTCTTCTCCTCCCTATCCGCGTGCCAACGCAGGAGCTTTGCTACATTAGGGTCCGTGAAATACCGCTGCAGACGAGGAGTGATCGGAAAGTACCACACCACTTTTCGAGGAGCTTTCTTCCTCTTCTTGTATCGAGTGACGCCGCACACCGGACATATGGTAGACTCCGCGTGCTCGTCCCGATAAATGATGCAATTGTTCATGCACACATGGTATTTCACGTGCGGTAAATCCAGAGGACACACGATTTTCTTCGCCTCCTCCAAACTGGTCGGGCACTTGTTCCCCTTGGGAAGACGTTCGTGCCAGAATGACATGTTCTCGTCGAAGCATGCGTCGGTCATTTTGTGTTTTACCTTCATCTCCAGAGCCATGAGCGTTACTTTCAGGCGGGTATCCTCGGGCCTGCATCCTTCATACAATGGAGTAACCGCGTCTAACTCAAGTTGATCCATCTTGGCTTTCTCTCGGGCAGCAGCTCTTGCGTTATCCGTCTGCTTGAGAAGCAGCTCTTGAATATGAGGGTCCTGCACCCAGCCCATCGATGGTCCAGCGTCGTCTGCTCCGCCGGCATCATCATCTTCATGATCATGCCCGTCGTCTGCTCCGGCATCTTCCTCATCATCATGTCCTGCATCTTCTACATGATGACTGTGTACAGCATCACCGTCATGATCATCTCCTGGGGATTCTTCGTCTTCTCGCCCGCCCGAGCCGCGGTGGTTGTCTTGCTGCCCTTCCTCATTTCGTGCCCGGCCCCCATGGACGACTTCATAGTCATCTTCATCACCTTGCCACCAACAGCCATCCATGAAACCACGCAAGAGCAGGTGGTCCCGCACCTGCCCAGATTCCAGGTCCGCAATAAGGCTCTTCAGCTTGCATCTTCGACACAGACATCTTATCTCCATATCGTTCTTTTGAAGCATCTCGGCCTTCGCGGACCTCAAAAACCTATTCATGATGCCTTCGTTCATCATGCGGACCATGGTCGCCTGCAGGGTGGAGCAAAACGATATTTTAGAACCAAGAAAAAATTTGGCATGACTTTCCCTAAAAATAGGACCAAAAAGAATGCTTAATGCCAAAATTCTCGCCGAAACGGAAATGAATCAACATTCCGGCAAAATATTGGCAACTATCGCATTTCAAATACCGGTACACCTCCAAACACAAACACATATGCAACACCACAAACATATGCAACACCACGAACATACATAGATCTAGCTAGGCCATAAAAAGTGCATGTGCACATTGTTGTAGGGAGAACAACATAAATATAGCTTCCCCCTTACTTACCTATCAAAACAAGGTAATTTAACCACTTAAATTGAATGAATCTATGGTGGAAATGAGGTGAAAAAGAGGAGGCACCCGAGACAAGGAGGAGGTGGAGAGAATGAAGTGGGGAGAAAGTGAGTGTGGGTAGGAGAGGCTGTCCAAAATATCTTGTTGCTGCCCACTTACTAATGGCGCACCAACTCTAAATGTGCCATTAGTAATCCAGGTTACTAATGGCGAAACTTCTGGTGGTGCGCCATTAGTAGTTTTGCAAAAAAAAAACATACTAATGGCGCACTGTCCCACAGTGCGCCATTACTAGTTTAAACTAGTAATGGCACACGGTGGAAGAGTGCGCCATTAGTAGTTTTGCAAAAAAGGGAATAAAAAATATAATAAAAAAAACAACATTAGTGGCGCACTTTCCGGCAGGTGCGCCATTACTAGTTACAACTAGTAATGGCGCACTGTGTCTGGATGCGCCATTAGTATGTTTGGACAGGCGCACTAGTTAATTTTTTTTTTGATACTAATGGCGCAACCTGGGCCAGGTGCGCCATTAGTAGTTTCAACTCTAATGGCGTATCAGAAGGTGGTGCGCCATTAGTATATACTAATGGCGCACCGCTTGTCTGGTGCGCCATTAGTGTCAATCCCATCTATAGCCCTTTTTCTAGTAGTGAGATAGCTTCCTCTTACGGCCTTCAAATTTTTTCCTACGTTTAACATGCACTAATACAACTGTCATGTGAAAATTTGGTAAATTTCAGGAGTCATTTGACCTTCGAAAGACATTTAAGTGATTTTCTAACCATTTTATGACCGTAATTCAAATTTGAACTACATCTACATGCAACGCCTAACCAAAGCGGTTTGAAAAATCATATTTTTGTGTACTTGTGTGCGAGTTAATTCCATGTGTAGTAAATTCAAATGAATTTTCAAACATATTGGTGTCAAGGCATGGACACATGCATGGAGTGCATGCCATGGCATTTTCATTCCAAAAAATTAAAAAATGATCAGAAAACATGAAACCTTGCTTGATTTAATGTCATGCCACCAGTATGATGTGATAAAAAATTGGCCTGTTTGACGAAAGTTTGGACACACACCCCTCACAAACCGGAGCAACTCACTAGAAGGTTCGTGGTTCCGAGAGGGAACAATGCATGTTTGCTGATGGATCGGAATTAGCTTCCTCTTACGGCCTTCAAATTTTTTCCTATGTTTAACGTGCACTAATACAACTGTCATGTGAAAATTTGGAATTTTCAGGGGTCATTTGACCTTTTAAAGACATTTAAGTGATTTTCTAACCATTTAATGACTGTAATTCAAATTTGAACTACATCTACATGCAACCCCTAACCTAAACGGTTTGAAAAATCATATTTTTGCGTACTTGTGTGCGAGTTAAAAAATCATGAGACGATGTAGATATCTGGTGTTGAAAAAACAAAATGTAAAGCTCTGGCAAGATTACCGGCCGCCACACGATTGGCACTGTATCTCGCGGCTCGAGGTTTGGTTGGTGATTGGCGGGGATCGTTAATCATACACGGTTCTGTATTGGAAACCGTCAGCTATTATGTTCACACACGGATTTGCTGCGGGAATTGTGTATAATTCAAACTACAGTGCTCGCAAATTCTGGCGACCGACGTGTGCATTGTCCCCATCGATCTAGATTCCGGCCGCCAATAAATACTACCTTGCTCACGTCGTCCCGCTTGCATTCTCATCTACATCCTCCCCTCGCTCGCCCTCTCTCTCTATCAAATCTCTGCCATGGCGCTGCCGGTCTACCCACGCGCCGACGAGGAGTCGCCGCCCCCCGAGGATGCTCACTCGATTAGCAGCGACGAGGACCCCTACGCGTCGCCTGACGAGGTTGCGCCGGACCCCCCAACTTTGGATTGGTTTTGGGGCCAGTACAATCTTTGTCTGTGGAAGTCGCTGCCGCCGACTGAGAAAGCCAGGCAAGTGGCATTCAAGAAGGAGATGGTGGAGGAGGAAGCCAGGTACCAGGCGGCCTGTGAAGCCCGTGATGCCGCCTCGAAAAAGAAGGCGGCGGAGCTTTGGGGGCGGGCGCGTCGTCGTGCCGAGGAGGTGTACGAAGACGGGTACTTCACGAGGAAGGTCATAGGCGTTGGGCTACTCGTCGTTGTGTTGAGGTGGGCCGATAAGCTCCAGCGTGCCACCGACGAGGAGCTCCGGTGGGCACCCAACAAAATGGCAAGATCGGCCGCGCGCGTCTGCAAGCAAGAGGCAGATCGGTACGTCAAGCACTGCGAGGCTGAGGAGTCGGAGTACTGCCTTCGCACTAGGAAGACGCCACGCACCGGGGAGCTGCTGGCGAGGGGCTGCCGGAATACTGGCCCCATGAGGGATTATTAGTTTTAGTATTGTTCGTTTTCAATTTTATGCACTGTACCTAGTAGTTAAGTATCATCACATATATGTGATGATATTATATATATATATATATTCTGTGATGATCTAATGAACAATTAATATATATATTATGAATTCCATTTTCTATCTATTTTTGTATACTAATTTGAATCTAGCTGTTATCATCCACATATACAGAACAGAAAGCGTATATACACACAATGAAACAGAACTTATAAGAATGGAAAACAGAGTACACACATTGAAACAGAGCAATAAACAGAGAAATACTATGATTGCAGTGAATACAAAGCTATCCACGTCGAAACAAATTTTCAAAATAAAACGCGTCCATGAGACCATGACCAGTAGCCCTTGCCTAGGGTAGCTCTTGGCTCTGCCTGAACTCGTGCAGACATTCGTCCAAGTAGTCGACACGCTCGCGGTACATCTGGAGTGTGATCTCGAGCTCCAAGTTGGTTATTTCATCATAGATCACCAGCTCGAGGATGCGACGGCCATGTTCCTCTACTGCGCCCAGGTGGACACCTGGGCCAAGGAGGCGGTCGAGCCTACGGACCAGGGCGTTGGCATCCAGCGGGCCGCGGACAAGGCCAACGGCGGCACCGATGCGAACGGCACGGCAGGCGTTTGGTGCAAGTACGGCGTGGCCGACATCTGGTGCAAGTACAACGCTAAGGGCCTCTGCCCACTCCTGGCGAGGAATGGGGGTACTGACAGGACGTGTACCTAGCTGCGACATTGTGTCAACAGCAGGCAAGCGCCGATGCATCCTCTCTCCCTCCATTTCCTCATTCGTACTCTGTGAGCGCCAACACACCCTCTCCACGCCAGCCTCCTCCGTCCGCCACCCCATCCACCATCATCCTCCTCCACCATGCCAGAGCTGATACCCCGATGTCGTCGTCCATTACAAGAGATTGACCTCTCTCATCCAAAGCTTCGGACCGGGATCCTTGCATCCCATCCTCTCTCTTCATCCCCGCCGTCGTCCACCTTGCCGGCGCCGCTCCTATGACCGTCTCGTCCACCGCGCCCCGCCGCCACCGTGTACCCTCCTAGATCTCCTTCCACGCTGCTGACAACCATCGCTACCACAAAACCATCAAATTCTCAGCAGATGCATACACGACACCGCACCAGAGGCGGTACTCTTTCATATCTGCTCAACTTATTTATCGCAGTTATAAAATAGGTCGCCATTGCTTTACTCTGATTTCTTGTCCATCACTTACTTGTTAGTTGAAAGAAAACATTGTTGCGAAGTTTCCTTTGTCCGGTTTGCACCTTCAGATCCGCCATGGCATGCTCAACGCTATACTCACAATGCTTATGGTTTTCCCCTTTTATATTCCACACTAGTTAAATGACAGTAGACTAAATTCCGAAGTTGGGTCAGTCGATTTTTGAGAGCTCGCCGGAGTTCGCCGGTGTGAAGGAAGGGGCTC